>NC_057716.1:59539310-59549688 GCF_004010195.1 Chiloscyllium plagiosum
CCAGGTGGTCACGGAGGGAACGGTCTTTGCGGAAGGCGGAGAGGGGTGGGGAGGGAGATATATCCCTGGTGGTGGGGTCTGTTTGGAGGTGGCGGAAATGTCGGCGGATGATTTGGTTTATGGGAAGGTTGGTAGGGTGGAAGGTGAGCACCAGGGGCGTTCTGTCCTTGTTATGGTTGGAGGGGTGGGGTCTGAGGGCGGAGGTGCGGGATGTGGACGAGATGTGTTGGAGGGCATCTTTAACCATGTGGGAAGGGAAATTGCGGTCTCTAAAGGAGGCGGCCATCTGGTGTGTTCTGTGGTGGAACTGCACTGATGTGCTGAGCTCTCCCGTCCTTAAGGTTAAGGATACTTAGCAATATCCTCCTCTGGTTAGTTTGACAAGTTGTTTTATTTGCATCACCATTGACAAACTGATGTGAAAGGAGCTCTGTCAGGAGCTGTTGGCTATGGCATCATGTAGCTCTGAGAGGAAGAATTTAAGACAATTTGTGGATTTAAACATGATACAAAAAGAGGTGTAGATGGAAAATTGTAGAAAATCAATTCAAAATATAATTTGGTGACATACCCTTTTTGTTGCTTTTGCTGTGTGTCTTCCATTGTTCACTGTATTTATATATTCAAAGCTGACTTTGTTCATCCAAATAATACATGTCTGTTTAGACTTCTTGATAACATTACTTGCATTTTCGCTTTTCTAAAGACTGGCCAATTAAGTATTCTGTCTTTCAGTAAAAATGACCCTTTGGAGAACAAAGCGGCAACAAGAAATAGTTCTATTTCCTGATAAGTATAATTGTTGAGTTATAATTCATGTGGCTCACATTGCATATGTCAATTTTCCACAATAGCAAGAAATAATAAATTTATTGCTTTTGTTTGCAAGGTGTTACAAAGTGTTTTTAAGACACATAAAAAGGCCATTTGGCCCAACCGTAAGAATCCAGTGTTATGTGCCAAATGAACCTTTCACCAGAACTTCAAGTAACCCCAACAACATACCCTTCTATAAATGAGTATAATGAGGTCAGCAGGTGGACCTCATAGAATATAAATTCTCTGATTGGGGCTATCAACCTGGTCAAATCAGGGAGCCCTGGCTGAGAGATAAAAACAGGAGTGTCAGAGGTTCTGTTCACTCTGAGAGCTGGCTCTGAGGGACCTGGATCAGTGTAAGGACTCTGCATGAAAATAAAGGGTGACTTGGCTGCCGTGGAGTTATTGTATCCTCCATTTCTTCCAATCTCAAATAATTATCTCACTTTCATTTAAGTACACCTATACTATTGTCCAATGACTCCTAGTGGTCGTGCATTCTAGATTCTTAACTATTGTTCTGCTGGGTCTATTAATGAGTACGTTATGTTTATTCCCATTCTCTACAATTACGCTACCAATTCCTTGCATTGTCTTTCCAACTTAAATCAAGTTATCCATTGACCTTCTCTATCTTGTTCAGTATTTTTTAGATCATTATAAACTCTCATACTCTTTGACATCATTGTTGTGAATGATGCTTGCACCAATGCCAACACCTCCTCCTTTCTATCATATGGAGATAAGAACTCTGCTCAGTACTCCAACTTGGAATACATTATATAAGCTTCCTGCTTTGACATGTACAAATTTAATTCATGAAATGGAGGAGGATGTTTTTATGGTGTCCAATGGATTTGACAAGAGGATGTTTAAATCACTCCAGAAGACTTCCAGCCACCAAGTTAACCTGAACCTATCCACAATTTCATGAGCAGCAGTTCAAGTCTGGTGCAGTCCCCCACCCTTGCCCCATTCGGAACCCTCGCCCAACCATTTATAATATGACATAACTAGTGTGTGTATATGTGTGTGTGCCGCCTGGGGGACAGGTTGTTCTGGGGCCCTCTTAGGACATCACTCCCAAACTGTGCACCCAGCCACCACTCTTCACCAGCCTTGTCAACTACCCCCCACCCCCCTCCCCAACTCCCCATTCTGGAGCCTACCATTTTGGGGTATGCAAACACCCCAACTTACCTTTCGCTTGGCTCTTCACTCCTCTTCTTTTTCTGGACTGGATCTAGTTCCAGCAGTGGCTGCCAATCCCATCAGCACTGCTGCATCCAAGAACTGCCATGGAGCAGTTAGTCCACAGATGCTGGTGGAAGGTCTCAGGATGTTACATGGCTGTGAGGCAGCCTGCAAGAACGAGGGCAACATTTTTGGTGGAAAGGCAGGGAACCTTGACAGCCATAAAATCTCTCTTCGAAATCTGATCAGTTTAGCAATTGATCCATGGCATTAAGAGGAATATATTTCTACTGATCACTGGTTAATTTTTTTCCACTTGCAACCTCTTTTTTCTGTTGATCTTCTGAAATTTTCAACCCCTCACATTAACTTTTTCTCAAATCTATTAGTTTGATCCATGTCTTTAATATTTTATTTTTCAATCATCATTTTAAACCTTAATTATTACTTAATTGTTCACGTAATCCCTGCTATTTGTTTCTCTTATCCATCCTGGTTTACTTCCCACTACTCAATGCCTCCCTTCTTGACTGCTTAATATGTCCTAAACATTTTGCAAAAATTTCATCCCCATAATCAAAAGATCGCAAAAATCATTCAAACATTAGTCAAATTATGAGGGCAAAAATAGATATATAGGCATATAAAACCTACAGCATATTCTTATCATGCAAAATCTTCTCAAAATTCAGTTTTAAAAAAATACATTCGGTTGTCATACAAAAGCTAAGAGTTGTGAGAGTCATTGCTTTCCTTGACCAATATCTGTGACAGCAGGCAGCATTCACTATTTGAGTAATTTAATTTTCTTATATTTTCATCATTTTGATCCAAATGACCTTTTGGATATTAAATTAACTTGCAGGCTTGAAAACAAATATTTCTCTCACATGACAACTGCTAAATGCTTCAGTAGTTTAGGGGCTAAGACAAGCTTAAAACTGAAGCGAGGCAGTTCTAAAATTCCAAGCGTGTTATTTTCCTATACATTTGAACAAATAAAATTAAAACTGACTTTCATCCAAGCGCAACAGTGCTAATTTCATGTGACTGTGAACATAGTAACCCTATGTGGTGAAAAATGTTTTGCCTCATTTTAAAGTCTGGATTATCTGCACTCATCTCCAAATGACTCAGTATGACAATACCTTTTTTAAAATATATTTTTAACAATGTCTTAATTGATAGTGTAGTCCTGACTGAACATCAGTGGGAAGCTTATCAATGCACATTGTTCGTAAGTGCAATAGTTTAAGATGGCTGAATCTTGCAAAATCTTGATCATTTTGGTGTTCTTGAAGACTTGACTCTTGCCAAACTGTGCTCCAGCTACAAAGTGCAATTCTCACTGATTGCCCACTCCAACCTGTCAGTCACTATCCCATCTACCTTATGTTGGGCCCTGATCATTGGGTAATTTGCTGTCTTCAAAACCCAGAGGTCATTGGACAATGGTAACTCAGCAATTGGAACAGAGATTAAAGTAACCTGCCCTAATTCTGCTGTTGGGCTGCACCATTAGAGAGTAGCAGTAAAATACTGTGGTTGCAATAAGGAGGATAGATTCTCAGAAGCTCCATTGTTGAGTTTCTGCCACAAAAGTTGTTTGTTTGCACCACATTTTTATATTACATATTCTGACCTACCATTGTTTGAATTGTGATAAATATTAAGTAAATACTTGAGAAATGAGTGTGACAGTTAGTTGTAGGACTCTTTTGTGTTGTGTTTGGGGGTGTTGCCAAGTGTGTTCAACAGAGAGCTTTGAGATCGGTGCACTGGTGTAATTAATCTTGTCATTGTGAAGGCAGCAGCACGGCAAAGTGCAATGTATTAAATTCTTCATTCCCCTCTTCCAAAAAGGCAAGGAACTCAGTATCTTGCTCCGACTGCAGCTCAAGCCTTATTGTTCCACGATGTTGTGCAGAGCAGAAAACAATAATAATTCTTGAGATCCTGGCTGGTGTGTGCTGAAGGCTGCTTCTGGATATGTTTAGGGACCTGAAATGCATGTTCAGCACCTCAGTTGTTTGTTACATTACATTTTATCATCATATGGCTCAAACTATAGATCTTTATGTCTCTTTGCCTGGGCTCCTCATGTGTGCCATCAGTCAAGTGTTACATAGATAGCCTTTGTTCCCAAGGGTGCAGCTTGTAACCCAGCTCCACGGCCAAAGAGCACAGGGAGTGTGGACTGGCAGAAGATGCACAAATCATGGCAATTTCCCTCAAATTCTAGCACACACCTGCATGATGACCTCCTTGTGGTTGCTCGAGCAGCACCTTGGATGGAGTGAAACACTCCTGGAAGTTATTTGCTGCATGTGTGCAATCAATCATGCCCTGAACCTCTGGGACAAGGACATAAAGCACTAATCAGTCAGGCATGTGCCTTCTTAGAGTTAGAGAGATGTACAGCATGGAAACAGACCCTTCGGTCCAACTCATCCATGCCGACCAGATATCCCAACCCAATCCAGTCCCACCTGCCAGCACCCGGCCCATATCCCTCCAAGCCCGCCCTATTCATATACCCATCCAAATACCTCTTAAATGTTGCAATTGTGTTCAGCCTCTCCCTATAGCTCAAATCCTCCAACCCTGGCAACATCCTTGTAAATCTTTCTTGAACCCTTTCAAGTTTCACAACATCTTTCCTATAGGAGGGAGACTAGGGCACTGCGTGTGGATACTACATCTCCTCTATGACCCATCAAAACAGAATCTATGTGAAAATGCTCCTCCAAACAAAATTGAGTTTTTTTCATGCTCCTCCAATCGGTTTCTCACCCACAGTGACAAAACTGGGAGTGAACCAGCCTGTGCTGGGAGGATCAGCTGGGAAGGTTAGCAGCTGGAGCGAGTGAGTTACTGCTCATAGCTGAAGTGTAGACCCAGTTTGGGAGGCTGGGGTATTGCCAGGAACAAAGCCGAACATAGATTGCTGCTGCAAGTTGGATTTAGAGATTGCTGTTCAATAGGTCTGGGACATGCAATTCTCTCCGAGTATTGGGGGATGATAGTTGTAGTGAATTGGAAAGGAAAGGAAGCTGCAAACAAATGAAAGGAGAAGAGTGAAATGGGGAGGAGAAGGAGGAGGTTGGAATGAGGAGGGGGAAGGAGGAAGCTTAAGGGCATAGAATGAGACTGCAAGATGGAGAGCAAGAAAGAGGCTGTAAGGTGTGGAGAAGGAGACTACAAAGAAGACAGAACAGTTTTAAATCTGTCAACAAAGGAGTATTCAACTATCTGACACTCAATAATCTTAAAATCATTGAGGTAATGAATTATTTGCAAACCAATGTGGAATCTCTAATTCAGAAACCACAAATGTTGATGCATTCTCCTAATTCTTTTCTTGAGAGTTCAAATCCCACATATGCCAACTCAAATTCAAAAGGCATTGTTACAACATGTATGCATCATCTAATAAATGAATTAGAAAATGAAAAGGGGATCTTGAAAATGAAAGGCAGCCTCCAAAAATCAAAAAGTAGCCTTCAAATAATATTACTTTACAAGGACCTAATATAAAGAAATGAAACTAGTTGCATAAAATGAACACCCAAGCTGTGTGCTGTTGTCTTTCAAAGCTATTGCTCTGAAGTGTATCATTATCACAAGTCACTATGGTAGAGTACTGAATTCAAGCTCTACTATTCCTGGCATCAGCACAAAAGTTAATGCTTTTAACACTCCCAGATTTTCAGATCCAGGTTTTTAGAAAGCATGAACCAGGTTTCTGTACTTAACAAGAAATCACTATTTATTACAAGTCATTAGATTCTAATTACAGGTAAACAATTGTTAAGTAAACTCGACAAATTAAAACTCTCAATCCCTTATAAGCTCTTTTTACACACACAGAGACAAAAAGAAAAATAAACACTTGGGCAGAGGGTAGATTAGAAAAACTGTTCCGTGGTATTTGTTCACATGATCTGTTGGGTTAGTCCTTACTGACTGAAGCTTTCCTCTCAATCTTTCTTTTTGTGATTGCATACACTGGTTTGCAAGAGGCACAAGTAGCTGTTTCACTTATGAAAGGTCTCTGACCTATCCAATTCAAAGTGACAACTTCCAACATCTGCTGAAGGAAGGATAAGCTGGTTTTTGAGTCAGTCATCCAGCATGGAAACAGACCTTTTGAAACATACATGCCAACCATAATCCCAAACTAAACTAATCCCACCCACCTGTGCTTGGTCCATATCCCATCTTATTCATGTACTTACCTAAATGCCATTTAAAAGTTGTAACTGTATCCATATCCACTACTTCCTCTGGAAGTTCATTCCACACAGACCACTCTGTACATAAAGGAATTGCCCCTCATGCCTTTTTTCAATCTTCCTCCTCTCACCTTAAAAATCTGCCCCCGAATCGTGAAATCCCTCATTCGAGGGAAAAGACATCTGTCATTCACCTTATCCATATCATGATTCTATAAATCTCTATAACGCCATCCCTCAACCTCCTATGCTCCAGTGAAAAAAGTCACAGCCTATCCAACCTCTTCTTATAACTCAAATCTTCCATCCCCAGCAACATCCTGATAAATCTCTTCTGAAACTTCTCCAGCTTAATAATATCCTTCCCACAACAGGGTGACCAAAACTGACTACAGTACTCCAGAAGAGGCCTCACTAATGTCTTGTACAAACTCAACATAACGTCCCAAATCCCATACTCAAAAGTTTGAACAATGAAGGCAAGCATGCTAAACACCTTTATAACAATTATATCTATATTGAATCGAAAAGTGTGGTGCTGGAAAAGCGCAGGTCAGCCAACATCTGAGGAGCAGGAGAGTCGACATTTCGGGCTTAAGCCCATCATCAGCAATGTGGAGGGGGAGGGAACTGACAGATAAATAATAGGGTGGGGTTGGGGTTGGGGCGAAGGTAGGTGGGATAGCAATAAGCAGATGCAGATAGGAGGTGATGAGATAGTTTGGTGGGGATGGTGGAGCAGATGGGTGGGAAGGAAGATGGACAGATAGAACAGTGCTTGAGGGCAGTGCCAATTGGAGGGTTGGATCTGGGATGAGTTGGGGGGAGGGAAGATTTGGAAACTGGTGAAGTCAATGTTGATGCCATATGGTTGTAGGGTCCTGAGGCGGTAGATGAGGCGTCCTTCCTCCGGTTGGCTGTTGGCTTTGATTTGGCAGTGGAGGAGGTATGGACGGACCAGAGATATTCCCCGAACCACTCTGCAAGTTGGCACTCGAACTTCTCACTGTAGAGCTGGCCACATCAAGAGTAACGGATTCAGTATATGAGGTGGGAGGATGTGCAGGAAAGTCTTTGCTGGATTTGAAATGATTCTTTTGGGTCTCCTCCCATCTCAAATACTGCCTTCTGGTGCTCTTGATGTCTCCTCTCCATTGGGGAGACTGAGCACCAACGTGTGGAGCAGTTCAGAGATTATCTCTGGTCTGCAAAGACCAAACAACCCCATCATCCTGTGGCCGACCACTTTAAATCTCTCTCCCACTCCTCCAATGCCATGCAAATCCTAGGTCTCCTCCACCACCAAATCCAAGCCACCCATCAACTGGAGGACGAATGCCTCATTTTCTGCCTCGGGACCCAATAACCACACAGCATCAACATTGACTTCACCAATTTCCAAATCTCCCCACCCCCCCACTTCTTCCCAGATTCAATCCTCCAACTCGGCACCGCCCTCTTGACCTGTCCACCTTCCCACCTATCAGCTTCACTCTCCCCATCGACCTATCACAATCACCCCCACTTGCATCGACCTATCGCCATTCCACCTACCTTTACCCCACCCTCACCCCCACCCCTCTATTTATCTCTCAGCCCCCTTACCCTTCTACATTCCTGATGAAGGGCTTATGCCTGAAATGTTGACTCACCTGCTCCTTGGATGCTGCCTGACCTACTGTGCATTTTCTCGCACCATGTTTCTCACTTATATCCACAGTATTGAAAAGCATAAAAATAAAAATACATGGTCTAGACATCATGCTAAAACTTGAGCTTAAGTGTAGGCATGCAGTGTATAAAAGCAAAGAATTTTTGTTGAACAAATATATAACAGTTAGATCTCACTGTGACTGTGGTTTCCAATTCTGGGCACCAGAAGGATGTAAAGGCTTTCAAGAGGATTCAGAAACAATTTGCCAGAATAGCTCCAGGGTTGAAGGATTACACAGAATCTGTGGTTGTTTTCCGTAGAGCCTGGGAAGTCTGAGGGGTTTTGATGGAGATGCATAAACGTAAGAAGGATTTGAATAACAAACGTAGAAATGGTTTCCAATGGTTGAATGGTGGATAACCAATTGGCCCAGATTTAATTTCATATATTGGTTGGCAGAAGAACCAGAGGCAACATGAAAATCTTTTACAAAATGGGCGGTTAGGATTGGATGAACATCCTCTCTAATATTATGGTGAATATGGATTCAAATTTATATTTGAAAGGAAATTGAATGAATACTCAGAGGAAAGAAAAGGAAATAATAGTTATGGGGGGGGAAGGGAGTGACAAAGCTGAGTGGACGTCTCTTAGAAAGAACCTGTTCAAACTTCACGGACTCAAATGACCTCGTTCTGTTAGGCACTCTTTTAATCTATAGGACCCAACAGGCACTCAACAGGAGTGATTGAATGTTGAATGTTAGTGGAGAGTGGGAGAAATGTGGTTGTGGGATAGGGGTCCAGAAAGAGAAGCACCAAGTCACATGATTTCTCTGCCTCACACTCTCTGGGAGACTAGCGAGAACTGCAAAGCTGCGGACTAATTCATTCTGACTGGCTCGATATAAAAAGTAGATATAATTTCTACCCTGACAGACATGGATTGGTCATCCACATGATTCAGTGCAGAAAAGGCCCTTTGGCTCATCAAGTCCATAGTGACCTATCAACACTAATTCCACTTTCCTGAACTGGGCCCATTGCATTCAATCTTATGACATTTAAAGTGCTCCTCCAAGTACTTTTTAAACATTGAGATGTTTCCCACCTCGACTGTCCTGCCAGGCAGTGCATTCCAGATTCCCACAAGCCCCTGGTGAAAAATATTTTCTTCAAATCTCCTCTACACCTTCTGCCCCTCACTACAAAATATTGCCTCCTCATCACTGACTCTTCAACCGAGGGGAATAGCCACTTGCTATTCGCTCTGTCTGTGCTCCTCAACTTTATACACCTCAGGTAAGTTCCCTTTCAGGCTTTTCTGCTCTAAAGAAAACAGCCTGAGCCTATCCAGCCTCTCTTCATAGCTACAATTCACCAACCCAGCAACATCCCATGGAATCTCTTCTCCACATCTTCCAGTGCATTTGTGGGCTGAGATATTTCCTGCATGTCCATAGAATAAATCTGATGGAAAAGAGAAGTTGAGAGTAGTGTAACTTTACCAATCAGTGGCAAAGTATGGCCACCAGGTTCGTTTGGTAGTAAGTGTTCTTTCAGTAGCTGTAAAAGCTTGTGACAACCTTACAAGATATCCTGAGCCTACATAAGCACCGCTATTCAGACATTTTGATGAAGTTGAGCCTCTGCTTCTATGCTGTGTTGAGGGAATCACCTCCTGCAACTTAGACCAGTGTGCTCTTCTCTCCCACTGTAAGGTCTGTATGCTGAAAGGCTGCAGCTTCTACTGGTTCAGCTGAAATACTCCTACTACTGACCCCTTGCTGCTGTGTCTTTACCTTAAGTCAACATCATGCAGTTTAAGCAGCAGCCATGCTGATCCGATGTATAACAGATAGAAAATAGGGAAGCAGGAGGCTGGAAGAACACAGCAAACCAGGTCGCCTCAGGAGGTGGAGTCGTCAATGTTTTGGGTGTAACTTCTTCAGGAATGAAACTTTGACTTCTCCATCTCCTGATGTTGCCTGGCTTGCTGTCTTCTTCCAGCCTCCTGCTTATCTACTTTGGATTCCAGCATCTGCAGGATTTTTTTGTCTCTGAGATAGAAAATAGGGATCAGATATGCAAATATCAAGTAATGGATATCATCTTCAAAATGGAAAGCACAATCGCAACGCAAGTACTGCAAGGAAAAAGGCTTAAAGCCTTTTATTTATGCAAGGAACCAGATGTAAGGTTTCAATCTGACTGGATTTTCTTCCTGTCATTTCTTCAGTCTTCACTTGCTGCAGTAATCTCATTTTGCTTTCATTGGCAAATTCCAGGAAGTGTGGGAAACCTACGCACCGAAGGTTAAATAAAAAAAAACACATGTTGAAATAACTATTAATAGCTTTCCGCATGCTTAATTTGGCAGCTCTCCTCTCCCAAGGGAATTTTGTGCATGCAACCAAACAAACTTTTAGGCTTGTATGTACATTGTACTACATATCTGACAGCTGCTGGATACCCTT
>NC_057716.1:59550188-59561939 GCF_004010195.1 Chiloscyllium plagiosum
GCTGGCCACAGAAACATCTGTCTGTACCTCGGAGTACAGAATCCCTTAACACAATTGATCTCTCGGAAGCTGACGTACCCCTCATTGAGCCAGTCTCAATACCAGAAACTTGTGTTTTTGTTTCAGATTTCCAGCATCTGCAGTTTTTTTTTGTATGAAATAACAAGCATTGTGTGACAGGGATTGATTGGGAGAACTTAAACTGTTTACAATTTATATCAGTGTCCTAGATGACGGGACAGAATGTAGATATTTTTAATCTACCTCTTCAGATACCTCGAGCAGATGGGGTCGGGGACACTACCACTGCACCATAAGACCCCTGGAATGAAAGGTACAGTGGCCAAATTTGCTAACAAGGTGAAATTAGGTAGGAACATAAGTTGCAAAGAGATCACAAGGAGATTACAAAAAGATGCTGATAGATTATAAGGGCAAAAAAGTAGTAAATGTGAAATTGTCCATTTTGGCAGAAATAGTTAAAAAGATGCTTATGATTTCAATGGCTAGAGATTCCAGAGCTCCGAGATGCAGAAGAATCTGGATATGCTCATGCCTAAGTTGCGAAATGTCAAATTGTCAGTTCAGTATATAATTAAGGAAGTTAATAGACTTATTTATCGTGACGGGAATTGAAAAGTAGACAGATTATGCTTCATTGACAAAGAGTACTAGTGAGACAGCGTCTGTAGTACTGTGCAGGATATTGATCAACTTAAGTACGCCTCACTCTGTTCAACCACCCGTATGTCCTTGTATGCTATGATCTGCCTGTACTGCTCACAAAACGTTTCACTGTACTTAGGTATGTGTCAATAATAATCAGATCAAATAAGTAAGTGGTTTGGAGGCAGTTAAGAGAGGGTTTACTAAACTAATGCAGGTTGCCTTGTCGATAAATGACAGATGAGCTAGTTTACAAAAGTAAGAGATGAAATATGTAAAATCCTGAAGATTCTTGACAGGGGAGATGTAGAAAGGATTTTCCTATTTCCCAGAGTGAAGTGAGATTGTTTAAAATCAGAGGTTGCCCATTTTTTTAAAAAATGATTTTCTTTCTCTGAGAGTTGAGAGTCCTTGAAATTCTCCTCCACAAAACGTGGTGGAAGCTAAATCCTTGAATGCTCTTGAGACAGAGGTCGATAGATTCTTGTTAAGCAAGGAGTCAGAATATTATCAGGGGTAGTGGAAATGGGGATTTGAGGTTATAAACTAATCAGCCATGATCTGAATAGCAGATCAGGCTCATGGAGCTGAATGATCTGCCCTGCTCCTGATTCATATGTTCAGAAGCAGAAATTCAAATATTTACAGCGATACCAATGGAAAGATGACAAAATGTTAGTTTGAACCAATACATGCTTTAACATTAATAGTATTATCAATATCTTGCACCATCTTCTTTCTCCTCACTCATGTGCAACTTGACGAAGGGGACGGACTTATGTGATCCAGTTGCAAGGTGGCAAGACCTTCAGTACAAGGATTACAAGAGCACATCAGTTCCCTCAGCATTTTAGAAGGATCAGTGTTTAATGGCAGATCTGTTGACATCTGCAGGCTCCTGGAACAAGAACTCCTTACCAGAGGACAAGGTGGGCATATATTGTTAATGACTGTCAAGGTGGCTATCACCCCTTCCCAACCTCATTTCTTTGCTTCTCACTGGAGCTATGCATTCTTCTGATTATTGAGAGTATTGAGTAAAGGTTTGTATGGAGAGGAGGGAAGTGACTGTGGGGCATGTGTATGAAATGTCACAAAGGTGGGAATGGAAGGAGGAGCCTGAGGATAAAACCACAATTAGAGGAAAATACCAAATTTAAATATCATGGGAAAAAGCTTGTCGATGCATTGAGTGACCTGAAGTTCACAAGACTTCCACTCTGAAATGGGATAGCTGACCACAGGGAAACTAAACATTCATCGTCAAGGGACACAGCCAATCATATGGAAGGGACAGGCAGGAGGTCAATAACCTCGTGGTGTTGGAGGTTTGGGTTCCATGTTTAAAGGCAACCACCTGTAGGAATACATTCTGTGTAATTCAGTATTATCAGTCTGGCTTTCTGCATTCTCAAAGTAAAGTTGCTGCTGCAGCCACCTGCTACTCTGACTTTACTCAAACTGAAACTAAAATGCTGCAGACACCTGCTCATCTAATCTAACCCTTCAACCGCATCTCAGAAGCTGCATCTGCTGCTGTTTACCAGGCATTTCTCTGTGCAGAGAAAAACAAGTCCACAGTTTAACAATGTCTCCCTGCAGGTTCTCCTCTAGGCATCCAGAGACAGCTAAAGGTCCTGTTTTCCTTTAGGAACAGCAGAAGGCCAGGTGTAGGTGGCCTGGATGGATATTGCAGTGGAGGATGGCAGCTGTGGGATCCATCAGCAAAACTAAGACCAATGATATGAAAAGGCCAACAATCTACTGTTTTGCACAAGGGTAAATAGTATGGTGAAGTCACTGAGTGACAGTCATGTTGCCACCCAGGAGAAGTGATGGCATAGAACATTACAGGCCCTTCAGCCCTCGATGTTGTGCTGACCTGTGGAACCAAGCTGCAGTCTATCTATCCTACACTATTCTGTTTTCATCGATATGTTTATCCAATGACCATTTAAATGCCCTTAAAGTTGGCGATTCTACTACTGTTGCAGGCAGGACGTTCCACGCATCTACTGCTTTTACAAAATACTTATTTAGTATCTACCCCCAACTCCTGCAGTTCCACCTTGTTGCCTTGCTGAAGATAGAGGGTGGTGGTGGAGGGTTGTTTTTCAGACTGGAGGCCTGTGACCAGTGGAGTGCCACAAGGATCAGTGCTGGGTCCTCTACTTTTCGACAGTTAGTAAGTTTGCAGATGACACCAAAATTGGAGGTGTAGTGGACGGTGAAGAAGGTTACCTCAGATTACAACGGGATCGTGATCAGATGGGCCAATGGGCTGAGAAGTGTCAGATGGAGTTAATTTAGATAAATGCAAGGTGCTGCATTTTGGGAAAACTAATCTTAGCAGGACTAATAAACTTAATGGTAAGGTCCTAGGGAGTGTTGCTGAACAAAGAGACCTTGGAGTGCAGGTTCATAGCTCCTTGAAAGTGGAGTCGCAGGTGGATAGGATAGTGAAGAAGGCATTTGGTATGCTTTCCTTTATTTGTCAGAGCATTGGGTACAGGAGTTGGGAGGTCATGATGTGGTTATACAGGACATTGGTTAGGCCACTGTTGGAATATTGCATGCAATCCTTGTCTCCTTCCTATCAGAAGGAGATGTTGCCAAGGTTGGAGGATTTGAACTACAGGAGAGGTTGAATAGGCTAGGGATGTTTTCTCTGGAGCGTTGGAGGCTGAGGTGTGACCTTATAGCAGTCTATAAAATCATGAGGGGCATGGATAGGATAAATAGACAAAGTATCTTCCTTGGGGTGGATAGTCCAGAAATAGAGAGCATAGGGTTAGGGTGAGAGGGGGAAGATATAAAAGTGACTTCAGGGGCAACTTTTTCACGCAGAGGGTGGTACATGTGTGGAATATCACAAAAATTAGGCAAATTCGCATTGGGTGTCAAATGCACTATCTGTGAGGAATCTGACATTAAATAGTTGAAGAAAACTTTAAACTATAATATTGTGTGCAATTCTGATCTCCCCCCTATTGGAAGGATGTTGTGAACTTGAAATGGTCCAGAAAAGATTTACAAGGATGTTCCCAGGGTTGGAGGGTATGAGCTATAGGGAGAGTCCGAAAAGGCTGGGACTCTTTTCCTTGTAGTGTTAGAGGCTGAGGGATGACCTTTTAAAAGTTTATAAAATCATGAGAGGCATGAATAGGATAAATAGACAAGGTCTTTTCCCTAGGGTGGGGGAGTCCAGAACGAGAGGGCATAGTTTAGGGTGAGTGGGAAAGATATAAAAGGGACCTAAGGGGCAATTTTTTTCACACAGAGGATGATGCATGTATAGAATGAGCTGCCAGAGGAAGTGGTGGAGGCTGGTACAACTACAACATTTAAAAGGCATTGGGGTAGGTATATGAATAGGAAGGGTTTGGAGAGATATGGGCCAAGTGCTGGCAAATGGGACTAGATTAATTTAGGCTATCCGGTCGATATGGACAAGTTGGACTGAAGGATCTGTTTACGTGCTGTACATCTCTATGACTGTATGACTGTAAAGAAACTACCTCTGATACCTGTCCTATATCTATCATCCCTCAATTTAAAGCTATGTCCACTTATGCTAACCATCATCATCCGAGGAAAAAAGCTCTCACTATCCTATCTAATCCTTTGATTATCTTGTGTGTTTCAATTACGTCACCTCTCAACCTTCTTCTCTCTAATGAAAACAGCCTCAAGTCCTTCAGCCTCTCCTCATAAGACCTTCCCTCCATACCAGGCAGCATCCTCATAAATCGCCACTGAACCCTTTCCAAAGTTTCCACATCCTTCCTATAATGCAGTGACCAGAACTGTATGCAATACTACAAGTGCAGTCGCACCAGAGTTTTGTACAGCTGCAACTTGACCTCGTGGCTCCAAAACTCAATCCCTCTACTAATAAAATCTATCCCTCTATTAATAAAAGCTAAAACACTGTATGCCTTCTTAACAACCCTGTCAACCTGGGTGGCAACTTTCAGGGATCTATGCGTATGGACACAGATCTCTGCTCGTTTACACTGCCAAGAATCTTACCATTTGTCCAGTACTCTTTATTCCTGTTGCTCCTTCCAAAGTGAATCACCTCACACTTTTCCACATTAAACTCCATTTGCCACTTTTCAGCCCAGCTCTGCAGCTTATCTATGTCCCTCTGTAAAGTGCAACATACTTTGGCACGTAGTGGTAATGTCACTGACCTAGTAATCCAGGACCCTAGGCTATTGTTCTCGGGATATGTGTTCAAATCCCACCATAGCAGATAGTTAAATTTGAATAGTTGTTCACTAATGTCCTTTAGGGAAGGCAATCTGTCATTCTTACCTAGTCTGGCACACATGTGACTTGACTTACAGTAATTTTGACTCTTAGGAATGGGTAAATAACATTGGCCTTGCCAGCAATGCCCTCATGCCATGGACCAATGGAAAAAAAAAGAGAATGCAAAAATGAGAGTGGAGGGGTATGCCAGGTGGGAGTTTAGGGTCTGAGCATCAGTACCTGATGGCGTACATGGACTGATATGTGGGAGCCAGTTCATGCTGTGCAGATTGTTCTATTTGCAGCACAAGAACGTGGCACACTTACCAGGGAGACATTAGTTGTTACAGGGCTGCACACCCTGAAAGACAGGAGAAAGTGAGGACTGCAGATGCTGGAGACCAGAGTTGAAATTTGTGTTGCAGACGTTTCGTCCCCTGTCTAGGTGACATCCTCAGTGCTTGGGAGCCTCCTGTGAAGCGCTTCTGTGATCTTTCCTCCGGCATTTGTAGTGGTTTGAATCTGCCGCTTCCGGTTGTCAGTTCCAGCTGTCCGTTGCAGTGGTCGCTATATTGGGTCTAGGTCGATGTGCTTATTGATTGAATCTGTGGATGAGTGCCATGCCTCTAGGAATTCCCTGGCTGTTCTCTGTTTGGCTTGTCCTATAATAGTAGTATTGTCCCAGTCGAATTCATGTTGCTTGTCATCTGCGTGTGTGGCTACTAAGGATAGCTGGTCGTGTCGTTTTGTGGCTAGTTGGTGTTCATGGATGCAGATCATTAGCTTTTAGTGTTTTGTGCAGTCCTTGCATGGGATCTTGTATACTACATTGGTTTTGCTCATGCTGGGTATTGGGTCCCACCAGAACGAAGGACCCAATACCCAGCATGAGCAAAACCAATGTAGTATACAAGATCCCATGCAAGGACTGCACAAAACACTAAAAGCTAAAGCTCCGCATCCATGAACACCAACTAGCCACGAAACGACACAACCAGCTATCCTTAGTAGCCACACACACAGATGACAAGCAACATGAATTTGACTGGGACAACACTACGATGATAGGACAAGCCAAACAGAGAACAGCCAGGGAATTCCTAGAGGCATGGCACTCATCCACAGACTGAGGATGTCACCTAGACAGGGGACGAAACGTCTGCAACACAAATTCCCAGCTCGGCGAACAGAACCACAACAACGAGCACCTGAGCTACAAATCTTCTCACAAACTTTGAACCAGAGTTGAAAAATGTGGTGCTGGAAAAACACAGCAGGCTAGGCAGCATCCAAGGAGCAGGAGAATCGACGTTACGGGCATAAGCCCGAATTCCTGAAGAAGGGCTTATGCCCGAAAAGTCGATTTTCACACCCTGAAAAACAGTTTTCTGTCCATTAATATGATACTCAACCCTCCTGCCTGGCTGCGGGCAACTGAGTATATAATGCCAGGAATGTCTTGAAGACTGGTGACGATTTCTGTGACCTCTGCCTTTTGTTCCTTGCTGAAGAGCATACACAGCAAAGGAACTGATGAAGCTTCTAACAGCAAGGTCCCTGACAGCTGGTTACCTGCAGGGACCAGACCTATGCTGATGACAGGTCTCTGGGAACAGCCACAAGCAATCTGATAGACATGCAGAGACAGGCAGGGGAATGCCCGATAGATCCAAGAACCATATGCAGCTTTCAGCAGTGGAGTCCATTCCAAGCATGGTAACAGCATGCAGTACCTGGCTTCCTCTAGAGAGAGGTTGACAACCACCTCCTGGAGATCCAGGACAATTGGAATGTTTGGTGATTATGCAATTTGGACTCAAATCTGCACTCCATCACTCTGATGTTGAGCTCTGTGCATCATTTGCAAGGCAAACCAGAAAAGAAGCCCTCTCCTGGGGACCTTCATCTCATATCAGGGAGGTCCTAGTCCTGACAGCTAAGAGGGTGGCCAGTATAGTAATCTCCCTCAGGGATGCCAGTCCTCCTCTCACCAAGGTTGAAAAGGGTGTAACTGAACATATGGAGGGTATTCTTGGGCAAGGCGGGTTCTCCATGTTTGAATGAACAGAGGATATCTGCAAGAGCTCTCTTGGGTGATGAAGCATTGCACTTAGCACACTGTTCTATCTAATCTGTGAAAAAAGTAGAAGTGAAAAACCTTCCAATGACCAAAAGTGGCACAACAGTCTCATCATTCGGACATTGCAAATTCATGTGTTAATACATATTTAGGCCATTTTATTCATGTGAGTTGAATGATTGATTGATTGCTATTGGGACTTCCAGATAAGTCTGACACAATAAAGGATAATATAGGATACACCATTCACTATGGAATCTTGGAGATAGTGGCCTATCTGAGCAGCTTGACATTTTTTATCTATTATGAGAAGTAGACGTCACTGACTGGGCCAGCATTTGTTGCTCACCCTGAATTGCCTTGAGAAGGTGGTGGTGATCTGCCTTTTGAACCATTGTAGTACTTGGGACATAGGTACGTCCACATTGTTGTTTGGAAGTCAGTTCCAAAGTTTTGTCCCAGTGACAGTGAAGGAACAATGACATATTTCCAAATCAGGATAATGTCTTGCCTGGACAGGGACTTGGGAATAATGTTGTTCCAATGTACCTGCTGCCCTCGGGGCAGAAGTCATTGGTTTGGAAGGTGCTGTCAAAGGAGCCTGGTAAGTTGGTGGGGTGCATCATGTAGATGGTGCACCCTCCTGCCACTGTGCTTTAGTGGTGCAGAAAATCTGTCAAGAAGGATGGAAGTCCAGAGAGATGCATTGTCCTGGATGGTATTGAACTTTTGGGGTCTTGTTGGGGCTACATTTATCCAGGCAAATAGAGAATATTCCAGTACACATTTGACGTGCACCTTATAGATGATGGAAAGGCTTTGGGAGACAGGAGGTAATTAATTACCACAGAATTCATAGCTTCTAACTTGAGCTCATATCTGAACTTCTTGACATATGGTGGTTTCTATATTTGACAACCTTTGTTAAGTCAGCATATTGGAACGTCACTGGCAAGCCACAATATGTTGTTCACCTCCTTCTCACCCCTGAGAGGCTGTTATCTCAATAGTGTCTGCAGCTGAGGCACTTCATATTTTTCATGTAAAGACGTGGATTTTGAAGCAAGACCTTGCCAGGCTTGGATCATGTGTGATTGAGTCATGTCCGACTTCCTTCCTATTCACTGACAACGTTATGAAATCCTCTTGGTATATCTGTTTCTTTTGTATTGAGCAAGACAGCGTTCTCCATGAAATGTAACATTCAGAGTGCACTCAGTTAGGCAAATATTCACTTCTGCCCAGTGATAGGGGTCGGGCGTATTGCAAAATTTTCAATAGGTCACTCAAGACAGCTTGTAGGACATTTAGCAGAAATTCAAAGGGGACAAACAGACTGAAGGTCACTAAATGTGGGAAGGAGAGACATAGTGACTCGGAGTGGGATAGTTAGCTGTGCTGCTGGGGAAGCTAGCTGAATTACATATATTGTGTATAGGGGACTCAGTGAGGAGTGAAATGCAATTCGATGGCTCAGTGCTGTTAGAACAAACTCTGGCAAACTCTGAGCCCAAATTTTCTCAATGGGTAAAACAAGGTAAGCACTCTTCACACCCCCTCCAATAAATTTTTGTCCATGATATCAGGGCTACCATTTCACTGCTACATACTGGATTCCCACCAATCCCATCATCAATATGATAACACAGTAAAAATAATTAACAGGAGGTTCATGGCCGAGTTCAAACCTCAAGTCAATGAGATTTCAGAGCAACAAAGTAATTGCCAGAGACTTCAAGATATTAGAGAAGAACCTCAGAGATTGGAAGAAGTTCTCCACATAGCTAAAGAAGGTGTCCAAGAATAAATGTACAAACAGGGGAAAGCCCAGTATGTCACCACAATTGGAAAAAAAGGTGCAAAATGTATCTATGAAAATCTTGAATACACTTTCAGGGCAAATTTGTCCCAATTCCAGTTAATGCTTTATCGAGTGAGATTCTTGAATGCGTTACTCTGAAAACAATGTGGCAGGAGAGGTGGCAATGTTTGCTATTGCTGGAACCTTCTGGTGTTCATGCTACTGCCACCATTTGAAGGCCAGATGAGCACTATTTCAGAGACTGCAAGCAAGGAATTGGCCTTTATACTGAGGTGCTCCACTGTAATTGCTCAACACATAGCCCAACAGGAGGCAAAGCTTGCTTGCTACTTTGTGGGAAGGTGCTGCTGGACAGAGTAGTGGAGACCTGACCTATCCTTTTCCCTGATGACTGCCAAAGAAGGCCATGCCATGAGAATTAGTCAGCTTGGAGCTAGGTCAGTGTGGTGTCCTGGGTGAAGCGGATGCTCAGCAATGCAGGAAGGTGATTAATGATATTCTGGGCTCTAAGTGCAAGTGCTGTCATCTTTTCTGTTACCTCACATATACAGGGCCTCTGCTTGTTCTAAACTTTCCACCATATATCACTCACTCAACAAGGTGCATGGATTACAACTGTCATTATTGCATGCAGCATGTCACCTCATCCTCAAATACTAATAACTCTGCTCACTGAGCTTCCCACTCACTAACTGGGGCAACTTACCACCTCTCCTGCTCTAACATCACCATCTGTGCTTGCATTCACTTGCATCAAGCTCATTCCTTCCCTTTGTCTCATTCTCAGAGAAATCTGCTCATAACCAGATTGATACGGCCAAGACTAGAAGTGAGAAATGATGGTGGTTGACCTCAGGATTTTCACATCTTATGAGGAGTCTAGCACGACAGTTCCTGTGCAGACCTGCAAGCTTCTTTGTGGAGTGCTGCACCATAGTCTCACTGACACTCGCACTTCCTATTTTTTAATCTGCACAAGGTCTCACTATCTCAGGCAATTAATTCCCTTTCCTCTCTTATGCAGGTGCTCATGGCACCAAGCAAGTCTCCACCCGAACAAAACTAGGACCGTCAGCTTTACTGCTGAAGAGAAGCCACTAAACCTTCATAAGATGCACCAACAAGGCTTTCTTCTGCACCCTCCTCCAGTACAGAGACTTTCACCTCAGTGGGTTCACCAGGATAGCACAATCTGATGAGCATATCTCTGACATATCTGGTTGGGGGAAAACATCGCAGAACTCTGGCAATTATGACTTCAACACCAAGCAGGAGATGACCCCAAGGTTTCAGCAATTGGTGACTGTACAAACACACAGGGACATCAGGCAGGTTAATCAGGGGCATTCAGTATATTGAATCGAACAATGGAGGTATGCACTCATCACTAATGCGCTGGTTCTGGTATGCATGCATCTGGCTTTCTCCAGAGAGAGGTCAGTATCTGGGGGGGGTGTATGCAAGGCCATTGATCTAGCCTTAGGTCAACAGTATGAATGGCAAATCAGAGGGGGATGAAGAAACTCAACCTTGCTCCAAGTGCCCTTTCCTCTCAGGGAGATAGTGATTTCAGCAGGCACCCATAGATAGGAGCACACTCACACAGAGCCCAGCAGCATCTTCTCAGGACAATTCAGAGATGCTTAGCCGATAGGCCTGTGCAGCTTCTCCAGTGTTTTCTGTGGTTCTTTCAGATTTCCAGTATTTTGTTTTGATTGAATGTTTAATTAATTGCCACTTCTTTTCCAGCTATGCCCACCTTGAGGAAGTTCAGCTCTCCTTTCCGATGGAATTTCTGTTTTAATCTTTCAGTTTGTTCACCTTTAGTTTTTACCATCTCCCTCCTAATCTTTGATAAGATGTTTGCCAAAACTCACTTTGACAGCCACATCTCTTTTTTCAGTGACTGTCTCTCAGCTCCGCCTTATCCTTATGGATTCTAACTGAAGTTCTATCCTTCATGCTTTGAACCCAACCAGCATCACAGGTATCCCCAAAACATACCATGCTGCTCAGACAGCTGCACCTACTGTGTCCTAGGATCCACTCTCAGGACCGTATACTGCCACGTGCACACACTCGACCTCACCCTTTACCAGCATTGCTTCACATTACCTCAAAGCTGCCCTGGTCCATAGTTCCATTTCATTCTGCTTTAACAAGAAGCTTTTTCTCTTCGTTTCATGTATTAGGGAGCAAGTTCTAAAGAAATCATGCTGGACTCAAAATGTTAACTCTTTCTACGGTTGCTGCCAAACCTGCTCATTTCTCCAACATTCTCTGTGATTCCAGCATCCATAGTATCTTCCTTTTATTCAAGCTGAATCGACATTGCGGGCAAAAACCCTTCATCATTCCTGAGGTTGAGTACATATCTAGACCGGAGACACTCAGCAAATGTGGGCCTCTAAGACCGCCCATGTCTTGCAGGTCACCGAGGTCAACCACAGAGCAGGATCCCTCCTTCCAAGCTGCAGATGTCAGGACTGTATTTGGACATAGTGGGAGGCAAAGAATGGAAAAAAGATCCTCACTAAGTACTCACTAAGAGAAGTGATTGCTGGGCCTC
This sequence comes from Chiloscyllium plagiosum, assembly GCF_004010195.1. Classification (NCBI taxonomy): domain Eukaryota; kingdom Metazoa; phylum Chordata; class Chondrichthyes; order Orectolobiformes; family Hemiscylliidae; genus Chiloscyllium; species Chiloscyllium plagiosum. Next base: position 59,561,583 of record NC_057716.1, read on the forward strand.
TTGCTGAGATATTTGTATCATCGATAGTCACAGGTGAGGTGCCGGAAGACTGGAGGTTGGCAAACGTGGTGCCACTGTTTAAGAAGGGGTGGTAAAGACAAGCCAGGGAACTATTGACCAGTGAGCCTGATCTCTGTGGTGGGCAAGTTGTTGGAGGGAATCCTGAGGGACAGGATGTACATGTATTTAGAAAGGCAAGGACTGATTCGGGATAGTCAACATGGCTTTGTGCGTGGGAAATCATGTCTCACAAACTTGATTGAGTTTTTTGAAGAAGTAACAAAGAGGATTGATAAGGGCAGAGTGGTAGACGTGATCGATATGGACTTCAGTAAGGCGTTCGACAAGGTTCCCCAT
>NC_057716.1:59565085-59566573 GCF_004010195.1 Chiloscyllium plagiosum
TTTGGTATGCTTTCCTTTATTGGTCAGAATATTGAGTACAGGAGTTGGGAGGGCATGTTGCTGCTGTACAGCATTGATTGGGCCACTGTTGGAATATTGTGTGCAATTCTGGTCTCCTTCCTATTGGAAAGATGTTGTGAAACTTGAAAGGGTTTAGAAAAGATTTACAAGGATTTTGCCAGGGTTGGAGAATCTGAGCTATAGGGAGAGGCTGAACAGGCTGGGGCTGTTTTCCCTGGAGTGTCGGAGGCTGAGGGGTGACCTTATAGAGGTTTACAAAATTATGAGGGGCATGGATAGGATAAATAGGCAAAGTCTTTTCCCTGGGATTGGGGAGTTCAGAACGAGAGGGCATAGGTTTAGGGTGAGAGGGGGAAGATATAAAAGAGATCTTAGAAGCAACTTTTTCACGCAGAAGGTGGTACGTGTATGGAATGAGCTGCCAGAGGATGTGGTGGAGGCTGGTACAATTGCAACATTTAAGAGGCATTTGGATTGGTGTATGAATAGGAAGGGTTTGGAGGGATATGGGCCGGGTGCTGGCAGGTGGGACTAGGTTGGGTTGGGATATCTGGTCGGCATGGACGGGTTGGACCGAAGGGTCTGTTTCCATGCTGTACATCTCTATGACTCTATGACTCATGAATGAAACATAATTTTAATAAACCTTTCACTTTTGTTAACATTTGTTCATTTGCACTGTTACGATATCTACCTGAGTAATTTTCATGCATTAGACCTGGTTAAACCATGCCCATGTGAAGGGTGGGCAGCCCCTTCTGATCTCAAGAATGAAAGATGTTGTAATAGCCAAACATTTCTTCTTTTTCTCAAGCAACTGACACCTTGACAGTGTACAGTATCAGATGTCAGAGGTCATCAAAACATGGCATTTATGATTGCAGCCAAGGTGTTACACTTTACTGCGGACGAGACTGAGGCTAAATGCAGCATACAAGTGTTGTGTTTGGGACTGGTGTACACTCATTGTTCCACAGTTACTCCATTTCAGAAGTGAAGGTATGGAATCGGTTATATTTTTATGTGTGAACTTTTCAAGGGAATGAATTGGGCAGCTTACATGTCCACTCTCCTTCATAGCCATTGGTCTGCTGAGAGAAGTTGTACAAAATGTTGCCTCTTATATTTCAGTGCTATTCATGAATTTCAGGGCAATGTAACAGTCTACACACAGGGAAATATTGAGGAGTTACTAGTAATGGATAGGTCATAAGGAGACTCCTCAGGATTCTTCTCACCCTGCTGGCTATCACGAGAGACTTTACTGCACAGCATTCAGAGATGAAACCTTGATGAAAGCCTTAAGAGCTACTTAAACTTAGCATCTCATGCTGCTTTATCTCTCATGGTCAGGAGGACATACCATATGTAGATACTTGAAATTGGAAACATCCAAAGACATCAAGCATATAGTCAGATAAATTACAAGACATTTATCCAGCAACAGAAAAGGTCAAGAACAGTAAA
>NC_057716.1:59567073-59592874 GCF_004010195.1 Chiloscyllium plagiosum
AAAATCAGAACAGATATGACGAAGGCGGAGAAACTGGGAAATGGAATGGAGTCTTTATGAGAAGTATGATGTTAGGATGTATAATCCAGGTAACTGTGGGACTCGATTGGTTTGTAATGAATATTGGGGGCCAGACTGTCCCAAAATGGAAAAAGTGATGTTGAGCAAGGGAAGGGAGGAGTCAGAAACAGACCAGGTTAAGGTGAGAGCAGGGTGGAAGTTGGAAGTGTAATTGATAATTTTTTCCAATTCTGAATGAGACAGGAAAGCAGCACAGGTGATATCATTGATGTACCGGAGAAAGGCAGAAATCACATGACAGCAGGTTATCATTCAACAGGTTTATTTGAAATTATGAGCTTTCAGAGTGTTGTGCCTTTGTCAGGAGAAAAGATTGTGGAAAGGGACCTGGCATAGGACCAGAAAAAGGGGTCTTCCACATACCCCATAAAGCAAAAGCATAACTGGGGTCCATGCGGGTACCCATGGCCACACCTTTGATCTGAAGGAAGTGAGAGGAGTTAAAGGAGAAGTTGTTCAAACTTGTTACATTGTGCCAACCTGAAGAAGACCCATTTACACCTATTTGCTACTTCCTGTTAAAGACAATTGACAGTTAGGCAAACAGCTTGTGATGAACTCATTTTCCTGGCTTAATAACCTAAATGTTCTGCAGGGTCTGGCATGAGTAATGCATCTGTTTTAATTTCACCTGTTTCAATTTAAGGTTTATTTTTCAGATTCAAAGAAATAAGCAAAAATTGATCTTTGCAGCTTGTACTGAGTATGACAATTTATCTTTGCATAAAATGCATGTCTCTTAACTTGGTAAATTAACTCTTCCTATAAAGGTAAACAGGTATATTTTAAAAAGGGAATATTCTGCTGGAAACATTTGTTCCCAATTGCTTAGTATTCCTAGGAATGTTATCTGAGTAGCTATTATTAGTAAAGGGATTTAACATTTTCGTACAACGTCTCTGCATCTAGGAGCATGTAACATTTGTTCCCACACCAAAATAATAGCTGCTGGGGCATTGGAATAAGAGATGCCATCTGCTTGGCCTACACGACTACAGTTACAGAAGTGGATTGAAACTTAAAGAGCCTCATTTTAAATCAATGTAAAGAGTTAATGTGAACCATTTCCTAATTAGGAATGGATGACTCAGAATTGGGGAAAGAGCTTGAAACTCTGTTGTGGAGCATTTTTATCATCCCTGCTGCACTGTAACTCTTCTGAGACACAACTTCGTCGAACATTATTTCAGAGACAGAATAATAAAGGCATCGCCTCTGTCGGTAATATACAAGGAAGAATAGACATTAAAGGAGAAGAAAATTCTGTGTTGTCTTTGTTACTTATTGTTCAGAAATTATAAAATCTTTCTTGATAAATTGTACTTGATTCATAAATACTGGTTGTTCATGCCACATAAGGTCAAACACAAGGAGTTTTTAAGTAAAAGAAATTTGTACCATTAAACCCTAAAAACCTACAATTTTTCTGGTGTTATGCTTGCTACTCTGGTGTTGCTGCCCCTCTTGTTTCTCATCAGAGGTGAGAGATAAAACTGCACAAACTGTTGCCAGGTTGCAATGAAGGCAGACTGCAGCAAAGTGCAGATCACAATGAGTTAAGTCTAACACAGGTGAAATGACTTCCAAGCAGGGAAATTGGATGCAAAGCAGTAAGAGCATACTCTCAGAAAAAAAGTGTTGTGAACAACAGCCTTTTATTCAGGTGTAGTTGCAACTATTCTGTTTCACACTTGGCAATTTTCCAACTTCTTAGTTTCCCTGAAGTACTGTCCATTGAATCCTCGCTCGGATGGCCTTGGCAATTTTCACACGGCTCAGGAAACCAGTCACAGTTGTTAAAAACAGAACTCGTTGATATGCAAGTTGAGAAATTCACTGAGGTTTCTCCACCACCATCGCAAGCCTACCTTGGTTGGTTAACATGTGTTGAGATTTACATAGAATGGTGGCCTCATCAACAGTATTGAAAAATGTGTTGCTGGAAAAGCGCAGCAGGTCAGGCAGCATCCAAGGAGCTGGAGAATCGACGTTTCGGGCATAAGCCCTTCTTCAGGGCTTATGCCCAAAACGTCGATTCGCCTGCTCCTTGGATCCTGCCTGACCTGCTGCGCTTTTCCAGCAACACATTTTTCAGCTCTGATCTCCAGCGTCTGCAGTCCTCACTTTCATCAACAATATTGGCAGCAGAGCCCCAGCCATTTGCAGAAATCAAATGCAAAAGCAAATGTTGGTTGAGATGTAGCCAGATATGTAGGCCACACATCTCAACGACTGGCTGATTGGCACATATTGCAGTCATTTAACATGTGTTTGCAAAATCCAAACATACCATCTTTTGCGAGATGTGATTCTGCGATTGGACAACATCTGCTGAACAATGGTTAATTTGCTAATAGCTACACTAACAGAAAATTTAAGACAATCAATCAAGTTTGTAAGAGTAATTTACACTTGTTAGAAGTGGCACACAGTCACATGGTGGGTGCATTCTCAAAACAAAGAACTATATTCAAACACGGTGCCTTTTTTGATTTACCCATAACTACTGGGAACCTAACATTTCCTCTTGCTTTCTCCATGGCAAATCCTTAACTGTTCAGAGTCAATTTGCCAATCATTCAGCCAGTATTTCTTCCTGCAGTAACAATAGTAATTGTTTGAAATTTTGCATTCTTGCATTTGTACTTATCAATACACAATGAAGAGTTTCATAAGTACAGGAGGCGGCTATTCAGTCAATCCAGCCTGCCTCATCATTCAATAAATCAAGGCTAATTGGAAGTATCAATGCCTTTTACTCACCCCATCCTCATAATGCATGATAAAGCGGAAATCTGTAGTGCCATTCATCATTTCTCTTTACTGCTAAACTAGTTATGGTTGTATCTGTTAAACCAATTATTTGGATACAATAATATTATGACTGCACTGAGACTGCTTGGCGTGAATAGCGGGAAGACTGTAATGTCAGTTCAAAGATGTGTTTCCATGAAAATAGCCAGTAACTTTGAAATAGAATGAGGGATGGTGAAGAAATGGAGTCATGGAATAAGGAGAGAGAAAGGAATGACAGAAAGAAAAAAAGAGAGGAAGAAAGCGGGAAAGAGAGAAAAAAGAAAGGAAGAGAGAAAGAAAGCGGGAAAGAGAGAAAAAAGAAAGGAAGAGAGAAAGAAAGCAGGAAAGAGAGAAGAAAGAAAGGAAGAGAGAAAGAAAGGAAGAAAGAAAGACAGAAAGAGAAAGAAAGAGAGGAGAGAAAGAAACAGCAGTCTGAAGAAAGGAATGTAAGATGATTGAGAGAAAAGAAAGAGGCTTCTGAATGGGGAAATAAGGCATGGAGAAAGTGAGCTTAGTAAAGAATTAAGTAAAATGAGGAATAAGATGTTTCATTCAAGTTGCAAAGAAACATGGGAAAGTTTTCAAAGACATGACAGGAAAGGGTTTGTCTTCAAGGAGATGTTAGGATGTAATACTAATTCTCTTGGATTATGTGCTATAGATTGGTCCAAGTGTAGTTTTATATCAGAAGAAAAAAACCCAATAAAACTACTTTAGCTGAGTTACTGCCTCAGGTAATGGTCACACACTGCAACTTGCAATTTAATTCATTTCGACTTCAATTTCAATTTTTCAATTTCACTCAGAGTGGGGGACTACCCAATGATCTACAAGAGGTATTCTATTTCGTTATGAAAATCCCAGCTTTTCTTCAGAAGTCTCAGCCTTGCCATTTGAATCTTTGCGATGTTTAGAAAGATAAAATCCCCTACCATAACCACCCTATTATTCTTACATATAGCTGACATCTCCTTAAAGTTTCTTTCTCAATTTCCCTCTGACTACTGGGGGGTCTATAATACAATCCCAATAAGGTGATCATCCCTTTCTTTTCTCTCAGTTCCACCCAAATAACTTCCCTGGATATATTTCCAGGAATATCCTCCTTCAGCACAGCTGTAATGCTATCATGTATCAAAAATGCCACTCCCCCTCCTCTCTTGCCTCCCTTTCTATCCTTCCTGTAGCATTTGTATCCTGGAACATTAAGCTGCCAGTCCTGCCCATCCCTGAGCCACGTTTCTGTAACTGCTGTGATATCCCAGTCCCATGTTCCTAACCATGCCCTGAGTTCATCTGCCTTCCTTGTTAGGCCCCTTGCATTGAAATAAATGCAGTTTAAAGTTATTAGTCCTCCCTTGTCCCTGCCTGCCCGACTCACTTCTGTTCTCAACTGTACCAGTCTCCGATCGATCTCTTTCCTCAATATCTCCCTGGGTCCCTCCCCCTCTCCTTACTGGTTTAAATCCTCCCAAGCAGTTCTTGCAAATTTCCCTGCCAGTACATTAGTCCCCTTCCAATTTAGGTGCGATCCATCCTTCATGTACATGTCACTGCTACCCCAAAAGAGATTCCAGTGGTCCAAAAATGTGAATCCTTCTCCCATAAACCAGCTCCTCAGCCATGTATTCATCCGCTCTGTCCTCCTATTCCTACCCTCACCAACTCGTAGTACTGGGAGTAATCCAGATATTATTACCCTTGGGGACCTCCTTTTTAAATTTATGCCTAACTCTCTGTGATCTCCCTTCATATTCTCATCCTTTTCCCTTCCTATGTCGTTGGTTCCAATGTGGACAATGACCTCCTGCTGGCCCCTCTCTCCCGTGAGAACATTCTGCACCGTCTCTGAGTCATCCTTGATCCTGGCACCAGGGAAACAACATACCATTCTGCCTTTTCTCTGCTGGCCACAGAAATGTCTGTCTGTACCTCGGACTACAGAATCCCCTTACACAATTGATCTCTTGGAAGCCGACGTATCCCTCATTGCATTAGGGCCATTCTCAATACCAGAAACTTAGCTGCTCGTGCTACGTTCCCCTGAGAATCCATCACCCCCTACATTTCCCTAAACAGCATACCTGTTTGAAATGGGTATATCCATAAAAGACTCCTGCACTAGGTGCCAATCTCTCTCACCCTTCCTGGAGTTGACAAACAACGACTGGGACTGCCAAAATGTTAAAGGTTTAGATGGAGAGGAATTTCTTAAGTGTGTAAAAGACAATTTTCTGATTCAGTATGCGGATTACCTACTAGAGAAGATGCAAAACTTTACCTATTCTTGGGAAATAACGCAGGGCAGGTGACTGAGGTGTCAGTGGGGGAGCACTTTGGGGCCAGCGACCATAATTCTATTCGTTTTAAAATCGTGATGGAAAAGGATAGACCAGATCTAAAAGTTGAAGTTCTAAATTGGAGAAAGGAGAAAGTGAGGACTGCAGGTGCTGGAGATCAGTGAGGACTGCAGATGCTGGAGATCAGTGCATAAGCCCCTTCCTGACATATGCTTCCTGAAGAAGGGCTTATGCCCAAAACGTCGATTCTCCTGCTCCTTGGATGCTGCCTGACCTGCTGCGCTTTTCCAGCAACACATTTTTCAGCTCTAAATTGGAGAAAGGCCAATTTTGACGGTATTAGGCAAGAACTTTCGAAAGCTGATTGGAGGCAGATGTTCGCTGGTAAAGGGACGGCTGGAAAATGGGAAGCCTTCAGAAATGGGTAGCGAGAATCCATAGAAAGTATATTCCTGGTAGGGTGAAAGGAAAGGCTGGTAGGTATAGGGAATGCTGGATGATGAAAGAAATTGAGGGTTTGATTAAGAAAAAGAAGGAAGCATATGTCAGGTATAGACAGGATAGATCGAGTGGATCCTCAGAAGAGTATAAAGAAAGTAGGAGTATACTTTAGAGGGAAATCAGGAGGGCAAAACGGGAACATGAGATAGCTTTGGCAAATAGAATTAAGGAGAATCAAAAGTGTTTTTACAAATATATTAAGGACAAATGGGTAACCAAGGAGAGAATAGGGCCCCTCAAAGATCAGCAAGGCGGTCTTTGTGTGGAGCCACAGAAAATGGGGGAGATACTAAATGAATATTTTGCATCAGTATTTACTGTGGAGAAGGATATGGAAGATACAGACTGTAGGGAAATAGATGGTGACATCTTGCAAAATGTCCAGATTACAGAGGAGGAAGTGCTGGATATCTTGAAACGGTTAAAGGTGGATAAATCCCCAGAACCTGATCAGGTGTATCTGAGAACTCTGTGGGAAGCTAGAGAAGTGATTGCTGGGCCTCTTGCTGAGATATTTGTATCATCAATAGTCACAGGTGAGGTGCCGGAAGACTGGACGTTGGCAAACGTGGTGCCACTTTTTAAGAAGGGCGGTAAAGACAAGCCAGGAAACTATAGACCGGTGAGCCTGCCCTTGGTGGTGGGCAAGTTGTTGGAGGGAATCCTGAGGGATAGGATGTGAGGATGTTGTGAAACTTGGAGGAGAAAGTGAGGTCTGCAGATGCTGGAGATCAAAGTTGAAACTTTATTGCTGGAACAGCACAGCAGGTCAGGCAGCATCCAGGGAACAGGAGATTCGACGTTTCGGGCACAGGCCCTTCTTCAGGATTCCTGAAGGGCCTGTGCCCGGGGTGACCTCATAGAGGTTTACAAGATTATGAGGGGAATGGATAGAGTAAATAGGCAAAGTCTTTTCTCTGGGGTCGGGGAGTCCAGAACTAGAGGGCGTAGGTTTAGGGTGAGAGGGGAAAGATATAAAAGAGACATAAGGGGCAACTTTTTCAGAGGGTGGTACGTGTATGGAATGAGCTGCCAGAAGATGTGGTGGAGGCTGGTACAATTGCAATATTTAAGAGACATTTGGATGGGTATATGAATAGGAAGGGTGTGGAGGGATATGGGCCGGGTGCTGGCAGGTGGGACTAGATTGGGTTGGGATATCTGGTCGGCATGGACAGGTTGGACCGAAGGGTCTGTTTCCATGCAGTACATCTCTATGACTCTGTGACTCTAAATCACAGTCAGCAAATTGGAAGTCAATTAAAAGCTCTATGAAAAATTATTTCTCAAGGTATGTATAAGTAGTCAATATTCTCATGTTGGATGTTTTAATTTTTAAGTGACCTTCAAAAGTTTTCTTTTCTGATAGACTTCCCAAAGAAGGAGAAGGTGAGAGTCATCAGCAATGTTACTGGCAGCATTTGCACTGATTTGATGGCAAGTATTACTGCTGATGACCACAATAATTGATCCATTGTGTTTCACATATATGCCCCATTTTGTAAGAACATTATGAATATGGTTGCTCACATTTCTACTATATTGTCCTGGTTTGTCACAGCTAATCATTTAAATTGGCCAACCCAAGCACAAAAGTTCAAATAATTGCATCTTTCACGCTAGGTTTAAAACCAGCTGTGCACCAATTTTGAATTAATCACTTGGCCATGCCGATCAGATATCCGAAATTAATCTCGTTCCATTTGCCAGCACTTGGCCAATATCTCTCCAAACCATTCCTATTTATATACCGATCCAGATGCCTTTTAAATGTTGTCATTGTACTAGCCTCCACCAATTCCTCTGGCAGCTCATTCCATACATGTATCACCCTCTGCGTGAAAAAATTGCCCCTTAGTTCCCTTTTAAATCTTCCCACTCACCCTAAACCTATGCCCCCACCACAGGGAAAAGACCTTGTTTATTTACCCTATCTATGCCTCTCATAGATTTTATAAACCTCTACAAGGTCTCCTCTTCGCCTCTGATAGGAAAAAGAGTGCCAGCCTATTTTGACTCTCCCTATTGCTCAAACCCTTCAACCCTGGGAACATCCTTGTAAATCTTTTCTGAACCCTTTCAAGTTTCACAACATCCTTCCGATAGGAGGGAAACCAGAAGTGCACACAATATTATAGTTTAAAGTTTTCTTCAGTTATTTAATGTCAGGCTCCTCAGAGGTAGTGCATTTGACACCCAATGTGAATTTGCCTAATTTTTGTGATATTTTGTAATCAAATATATTCGTAACATTGTCCAAATGATTGCACTTAAATGCATCAAGGAATAGATTAAAAAAATGACATATTCAAACCTCATTGCATGCTTCATGGAAGATTTTATGTTCAGCAAATGAGTATGTGTAAAGAAAAAGGGCACTTCTGAAATCTAGTACAATTTTCAATAGCTCTGGATTATTGATTGTAACCAAAATAGTAATTCTACTTCCTATATTGCAAATTCATGATCTGAAATTTGGTGACTTTGTAAGCACTCGAGGTACTATGTTGTTTCACCCCTTGATACTTAGCTATTTTAATCTCCTTCATATCATTGAAATTATTTACTGCTTTAACAAATACTTATGTCAATTTTTATATTTCTCTTTCAATTTTTGCAGATCAACAGCTGTGAAGTGCCAAGAATAACTGTCATTTAGTGGTAGTCTTTTGAAGCGACTTTTTGCTTGCAATTGCAACAGCAGTCTTATCTCTTACAACTGTATGATAGTCAACTAAATTTAATTTTAAAAAAGAGCAAACCTGGAACAAAGCCATGATTTTCTATTAAAAAGCATAACACATTTTTAATCAGTGCTGAACAGCAGTTCTTTATGTTAGTTCTACTCTATTTCCCCTTTCCATGTCTTAGGCACACCCATCAGGCAAAGCCCAGAAAATGTACTGTGATGGTTAGAGATCAGAGAAGGGCCACTGAATGGCTTTGTGGATAATAATTCCCTTCCTTGTATTTTTACTCACTTCCAGAGATAATCCAGTGCAATTAAATGAACCACAATAATTGATCCATTGTGTTTCACATATATGCCCCATTTTGTAAGAACTTTATGAATATGGTGGCTCACAATTCTACTATATTGTCCTGGTTTGTCACAGCTATTCATTTAAATTGGCCAAATCAAGCACAAACATTCAGAAGAATGTAGAACAGAACAGCACAGGAACGGTCCCTTTGGCCCATGATATTGTACCAAATCAAACTAATCCCTTCTCCTTGCCCTTGGTTCATATGCCTCCATTCCTTGCATATTCATTTGTTTATCTAAAAGTCCCTCAAATGCCCCTATCTGTCTGCCTCCACCACACCCCGGCAGCATGTTCCAGATTCCTACTGCTGTGTCTAAAAAATGTGCCCCTTACATCTCATAGAATCATAGAATCCCTACAGTGTGGAAACAGGCCATTTGGCCCAACCGGTCCACACTGACCCACTGAAGAGTAATCTACCCAGACCCATTCTCCTACCCTACATTTACCCCTGACTAATGCAGCTATGGGCAATTAAGCATGGCCAATTCATCCAACCTGCAAATTGTGGGAGGAAACTCGAGTACCCGGAGGAAACCCACGCAGACACAAGGAGAATGTGCAAATTCTATTCAGTCGCCCGAGGCTGGATTCTAACATGGGTCCCAGGCATTGTGAGGCAGCAGTGCTAACCACTGAACCACCGTGCCACCCTATCTCTTCTGAACTTTCCCCCTCTCACCTTAAGTGCATGCTCGCCTTAGATATTTCAATTCAGGGAAAAGGATTCTGACCGTCAATCCTATCTATGTATCTCATAAATGATTGACTTTTACGAAGTCTCCCCTCAACTTCTGCCACTCCAGAGAAAACAATCCAAGTTTTTCGAGCCTCTCTTTATAGCTTATATCCTCTAATCTTCAAAGGTCAGTCTGTGGTTATACAGTTAACAGTAGTCTCTTCCATTTGGTATCATTCGTGATGCCTCAAGACAGACAAACTTGTGGAACCACAATTACAAATAAATAAATGTACTTCAATGTGCAATGTACTCCTGTGAAATATTTCAAAAATAAAAGCTTGTTCATAGCTATTCAGGTAAATGCCATCCATGCACACATCGACATTTTTAACTTTATAAATGTTCAAGCATTTCACAAGCTCTTTATATCAACAATGTTTTAAAACAAACTCCAGAGAAAACAGTCTGAGATTTTCTAGTCTCTCCTTGTAGTTCATAATTCAGGCAGCATCCTGGTAAACCTGTTCTGCACCCTCTGCAAAGCCTCCACATTCTTCCTGTAATGTGGTGATCAGAATTGAATGCAATACTCCAAGTGTGGTCTAACCAAAGCCTGAACACACTACTAAATGTTGATGTGCTGGCAGTTAGGGCTTGCCATTTACTTACTTTGTCCCTTACTCTTATCACGGTTATTAGTTTTGACTGGGTTTTTGGTCACCTGGTACTTATTATCCTCGCAACACACTTATGTCTCAGCAGAAAACTGAGGTCCAAGCATTGAATGCAAATTAATCGGGGGGAAAGAAATAGATCAAATTCTGATTTCCAGTCTGTCCTGCATTGAATGTTTCAATTAGTTGCATTCAAAATGAAACAATAGTATTGGACTGCTATTATATTACTGTCGAAGAACGTGGTGCTGGAAAAGCACAACTGGTCGGGCAGCATCAGAGGAACAGAAGAATTGACGTTTTGCGCATAAGCCCTTCTTTGCCAATTATTCAAAGCATGTTTCATGGTGAAACTTGGAAGTATGGCAGGTTTTACTAGATTTAGTAGCATATTAGATAAGATCTGTTGACATTGCCGTACCAGACAAATGCAAACACATCATGGATGACAAAATGCTATCTGATCCATCAAACATCCTTCATGCGTGATTCAACCTATATACATTATCAACCCAAAAAGATAAAAGAAACTGAAACTAATTGAGAAACTGGAAAATTCCTCTCTAACTCTTAAAGAGAAACGAAGAGGTCTGCTGGAGACTGCTTCCATTTCTTAACATCTTTGCATTTGGGATCTTGGGATCCACGTATATAGATCCTTCAAAGCTGCCACTCAAGTTGATAGGATTGTTAAGAAGGTATATGCTGTTTTGGCTTTCATTAACAGGGATTGGGTTTAAAGAGCTGCAATGTTTTGCTGCAACTCTGTAAAACCCTGGTTAGACCATACTTGGAACTGTGTCCAATTGGAATTCTGGTCGCTTCAATTTAGGAAGAATGTAGATGCTTTAGAGAGGAGATTTACCAGGATGCTGCTTGTATAGGAGGGCCTGTCTTATGAAGAGAGGTTGAGTGAGCTCGGGCTTTTCACACTGGAGAGAAGATGGAAGATAAGTTACTTGATAGAGGTGTACAAGGTAATGAGAGACATAGATATAGTAGATAGCCAGAGACATGTCCACAGGGCAGAAATGGCTGTTATGAGGGGTCATAATTTTCAGGTGATTGGAGGAAGGTATAGGGGAGATGTCAGAGGTAGGTTCTTTATGCAAAGGGTGGTGGGTGCATGGAATGCACTGTCAGCGGTAGTAGTAGAGTCGGAGGCATTAGGGACATTTAAGTGACTGCTGGACAAGCACATGGATGGCAGTAAATTGAAGGGTGTGTAGGTTAGGTTAATCTTAGATTAAGATAAATGCTCGGCATGACATCGTGGGCTGAAGGGCCTGTACTGTGCTGCACTGGTCTATATTGTATGGGGCATTCAACTTATGAACTTTTCAAACTTCCCCTTGAAGAACGACTACTTAACTAGTAATATTTTACAGCAAGCATTGACTTTCTAGAAAGATTTATTACTTCGGCAATTTGGATTTATACCATAGAGTTCTCATCCTTTTATACGCTTAAATAGCATTCAACCAGGATAAAGTTACTTTTTTTTAGCCATCTTAAAATGCTCAAACAATCTTTGGTAAGTCTACATTTTAAAACAAAATTTTATTGCCCTCACCCTGATAACAGAATAATTCAGAAAGACAACAATATCAAATTTGTGTCATCTCTATAATTAGTTCCACTTCTTTGCTTTTATCCAATATTCTTGCCATTGTTTCTCTTAAAGGTGCGAGTCCAGTTCCCTTTTGAAGGCTGATGTACCCTTTTGAATCTAAATCAACTACCCTGTCTAAATTTGCATTTCAAATCTTATCATCACATTGTGCATAAACATTTTTGATGTTGTTCCATGTGAATGGGAAACATGCAAAGAACAGAAACTGCTTTCAAAACAGCTTATCAAGAGCTACAAAAAGGGGACATTAAAAGGAACTTGCAAGTGATATCAAAATCAACACTAAATAACTTAAAAAACTGCAAGTTTTGAAAAAGGTGGTCAGAAGCCAAGTGGTTCTCTTGAAAACTAAACCACGATGCTGTCAATGATAACATGGAACCGATCGATCCCAAAGAAACCAATATAAAAACAGGAAGAGTGTTTTAAAAAAATTGCAGAGAAACATAATATGTTTGCCAGAATTATTTTTACCATCTATTACATACAATCATATCACAAACTCAAATTGAAATTTTTTTCTTTCCACACACAAAAGTAGAGTAACAAGATATGTGTGCATGGTAGAAATGCATAGTCATTTTTTTCAAATAGGTGCAAGTTCAAATGTAATCAAATTAACATTAGCTAACAGTGCTCATTTGAAAAGTTCATTAACAACTCTTGGTGAGTAACAGAAGAACATTAAAAAAAGTTTTACCTTGTCCCAAGTTTTTATCACATATTCACTGCACAAAAATTGGAAAGGTGATAGTATTAAGATAATGACTGATGAATGGATATAAACCAATGTAACTGAACAAAATTATAACACAACATTTGAGGAAACAATTAACATGCTAACAATAGAAAAATAATAAAACTAGCTTTAATTTGGAATTATCATTTAATTGAATAATTCGTTACATATTTTGGTCCCCCACTTCTTAGTAGAACCGCTAGTAACTGTAAATTTTCTTTAGTTACTAGTATACGATTGAGACTAAATACTTTGCATATATGGAAAAGAGCAATAAAACTGAACTTTTAGAATTTGTACAATACAACAATCACAAAAACAGGAACATTACATAAAATCAGGCTATAATGTTTCATGGCATGTGTTGTCATTTTACTGTTCATCTGTTATGGTGCCTGTTAATACTCAATTGGCAAGCTCAGTCGCCTAAACAAACTATTTCTCAGTTGACTTCACCACACAGACTAGGACCGAAATTTTTTTGTGTAGTGCAAATCAATTATATCGGTGCAGTCACCATTTTTGCTTGCTATTTGCATGGCTGAGGCAGCGTTCGTCGAATTATAAAATCATAGAACGCCTACAGCGTGGAATCAGGCCATTTAGCCCATCGAGTCTGCACCAACCCTCTGAAGAGCATCCCACCCGGACCCACTCATCTACCTTGTCCCTGTAATCTTACATTTCCCATAGCTGAACCATCTAGCCTGCACATTCCTGGACACAATGGGAAATTTAGCATGGCCAATCCACCCAACCTGCACATCTTCGGACTGTGGGAGGAAATTGCAGCACCTGGAGGAAACCCATGCAGTCACAGGGTGAATGTGTAAACTTCACACAGACAGTTGCCCAAGGCTGGAATCGAACCCAAGTCCCTGGCGCTGTGAGACTGTTGTGCTAACCACTCAACCAGCATGCCACTCTCAAATAGAACTGTGCATGGATTTTTCCACTAATATCTTTGTTCATCCTTTGCTAAAAATACAGTTGAATGGATAATTGATGTTTATTTCAAGGGAGTCTGAAAATTGTACATGAGGAGTGATGCTTCATTGTATGGAATTGTGGACAGAACCCATCTGGAGTACTGCATTTATTTCAGGTCTCTGCATTTGATTAAAGGTATAATATCATTGAGATTTTTAGTGCAGGTTTATTAGAACTTTATCAAGGTTTAAAGGATTAAAGGACAGATTGCCTAATCTTTGTTTTCCCTTGATTTTAGAAGGCTGAAGAGGACGTGGATAATATTATAAAGAAATTCAGTTTGGTTGGTGCTATGAAACTACAGGTAGAAGATCCTTTATCCAAACATCCAAAAACCGAAAAGCTCTGAAATCTGAAAGTTTTTTTCTCATTAACAAGGTTGTTTGGTGTGCAAACAGTTATCCCAAGTCGACACCCACTCAACATGTGTCACTCAGATGAGACTGGGGGGGTTGGGGGGGGGCGTGACCAAGCACCGACGGCCTGTTCCTACTTAGAAACCTGCTCCTCCCATAAGATTTTTAAAAATTTCACCATTAAACTGTCACTTTTTCTGAAAACCGAAAAATTCCGAATTCCGAAGAACAGCTGGTCCCAAGCATTTCGGATAATGGATTGTCCACCTGCATATGCTTTAATATAGGAATCCATAATTATAAACTTTAGAACTAGAGAAATTAAGAGTGAAATAAGTTAGGTCCCTATACCCCTCAAAAGAAGAGCATTGCTAATCTGGAACTCCTTCTAAGAAGGAATGGTTTGAGTCAACAGAAATTTTCAAGACTGAGATTTATAACTATTTGTTAGACAAGGGTAACAAGGGATTTTGTACATAAGCAGATAAATGGCATTGGAGTATAGATCAACCATGACCTATTAGAATGTAGGAACAGGGTCAAGTGATAGAGTTGCTTCTCAAATTCCTAGACAAAGAGTTTAACCAGCAAATTTATTTAGCGACAACAACAATATAGTGAAACAGAGAGGAAAAAGTGAGGACTGCAGATGCTGGACATCAGAGTCTACATTACAGTGGTGCTGCCTGACCTGCTGTGCTTTTCCAGCACCACTCTAACCTAGTGAAACAGAGAGGCAATCCTTACGGGATCTGCCCCACCCCAATTGTTCCTACCCTACTATTACTCACTGTAGTCTGGGTTGCTCAGTTATCCTTGCCCTTGAGTCAGGTCATTATTGGCAGCAGCCTATGTCTCCAAAATAGCCATGAAATGGACAGTTGAAAGCCTCTGAGGAGGAAACTCCTGAAGTCCTTGGACCAACTAGACGCTTATTGGTGCTCGGCTGCCTGATTGCTACTTAATTTGGTGGACGTTTCCCAGAAGAGGTAATAAGGGACTTACTGTCCGCTATCCAGTGGGCAGACATGATTCCTGTTTGCCTTCATTAAGTACTGCCCTTTGTACTAATTCATATGCATATTGTAGCACTTTTATCTTACTTAGAGTCATAGAAATGTACAGCATGGAAACAGATCCTTCAGTCCAACCTGTCCATGCCGACCAGATATCCCAACCCAATCTAGTCCCACCACTCCCCGACCCCAGGGAAAAGACTTTGTCTAATTATCCTATCCATGCCCCTCATAATTCCTCTATAAGGTCACCCCTCAGCCTCCAAGAATGTGAAAACTTCACACAGTCGCCTGAGATTAGAAATGAACCTAGATCCTTGGTGCTGTGTTGCAGCAATGATAGGTTGGGTGAATGAGTGAATGGGCCAAAATTTGGCAGATGAAGTTTAATGTGGATGAGTGCAAGGTTATCTACTTTGGTCAGAGGAACAGAAAGATAACTTATTATCTAAATGGAGAAACTTCAGAGTGCTTCTGTACAGACAGATCGCAGAATGTATCACAGAAACTAGTATACAGATACATCAGGTAATAAGGAAGACAAATGGAATTTTGGCATTTATGTCTAAAGAAACAGAATATAAAAGCAGGGAATTGTTGTTGCAGTTGTACAAGCTGTTAGTGAGACTGAACCCGGAGTATGATATACAATTTTGATCCCCTCACCTGAGGAGGTTTATTCGAGGCAGTTCAGAGACGGTTCACTAGATTCATTCCAGAGATGAGGGGTTTGCTTTATGCAGTGAGATTGAGCAGATTAGTCCTAAACTCTCTGAAGTTTAGAAAAATGAAAGGAGAGCAAATTGAGGTCAGCAAGATGCTAAAGGGAATTGACAAATTCGATGTAGAGAGGATGGAGTAATCCAGAACAAGAGGTTAGTTTCAGGATAAGGGGCAGCAGATTTAAAAGTGTCTTAAATCTATGGAATTCATTCCTCCAGAGTGTGATGGATGCTGGGATACTGAGTAAATTTGAGGAGGAGATAGACAGATTTTTAATTAGTAAAGAGTTGAAGGGTTATGGGAACTGGGCAGGAGAGTGGAGTTGAGGCTAAGATGAGATCAGCCATAAGCATGCAACTTGCAGGCTAGACGGGTTGAATTGCTTCACTGTCGAAAGTGAAGACTGCCGATGCTGGAGATTAGAGTCAAGAGTGTGGAGTTGAAAAAGCACAGCAGGTCAGGCAGCATCTGAGGAGCAGGAAAATCAATGTTTCGGGCAAAAGCCCTTCATCAGGAATGAGGCTGGGAGCCTGCGGGTGGAGAGATAAATGAGAGCGGGGTGGGGCTGGGGGGGCGGGGGGGAGGTAGTTGAGAGTGTAATAGGTGGATGGAGGTGGGGGGAATGGTAATAGGCCGGAGGGGAGGGTAGAGCAGATAGGTGGGAAAGAAGATGCACAGGTGGGACAGGTCATGAGGGCAGTGCTGAGATGGAGGGAAGGTTTGAAGGGGGAGGGGGGGGGGGGGGGGCAGGGGAAATGAGGAAACTGATGAAATCCACATTGGTGCCATGGGGTTGGATGATCCTGAGGCAGAAGATGAGGTGTTCTTCCTCCAGGCATCGGGTGGTTAGGGAGTGGTGATGGAGGAAGCCCAGGGCCTGCATGTCCTTGCTGGAGTGGGAGGGGGAGTTGAAATGTTCAACCATTGGGTGCTGGGGTTGGTTGGTGCAGGTGTCCCAGAAATGTTCTCTGAAGTGTTCTACTAGTAGGCGTCCTGTCTCCCCAATGTAGAGGAGACCGCTTCGGGAGCAGCGGATACAGTAAATACCGCATTCTCGTTCTTATGTAATCAAAGTAGTTGATTTGTGCTTGATGTCTGTTTTTCTGCTACTGTATTAGCATGGGATTGAATCTCATGTCAACATTTAAATTTTTATCCCTTTATATAAGAGGAACACCAATGCCATTTTTAATGTTCTGCTGGCTACGGATGGTCACTCAGTAGAAGGTATTGGCCAAAAAGAGAGAGGGTATATATAAACAAGATCCAGTCCTCAAAATGATCTCCTGTGACACAACCCAGAGGTTATCCTGCACATTTCTTTCCTATCCATTCAACAAAAAGTTAGAAATGATGCCTTTATTCATTCAACAAAATGAGGAGAATTGAGTTGATGATATTAAAGGCCAGAAAGACCAAATCATGTTCCTATGTTGCAATGGTGCAAAGCAGAATGACAATTCAAGTCAAAGATGCAAAAGTTGGTGCACACCATGAGCAGAGCTTTGCACCAACAGTGTATGTCATGGTTTCAGATTCAGAAATGCATGCATTTGGTGTTTGGGGGTAAACAGCCTGCCAAATAGGTTCATAGGACAGCAAGCCAATTCACAAGAAACAGCATGGGATCTGTGCACAGGAACGCAGCTATCTTAACTTCAGAAGATAGGAGATTGCCTGTATTAGCTTAAAAGTTTATGCATTGTTGCACACCTCTTTCTGCCACAGACCAACAATGTTAACCTGAAAGACACAGATTCTCGGTTTCAAGACCCAGACTGCTCATCACCCTGGCCCAAAGCTTTTATCTCCTGTATCTGCAGCATTCGTTCCAGTGCAGAGGAATAAGTTGCTGTCACCAATGAAATGTCAGCAGGGCAGACAAAGGGTGGCCCCATGGTTCAGGGATAGCTCACTGCTGGTTTCCCTTAAAGGGGATGGGAATGGAGGGAATTGCTGTTCCCACAAAGGGCAAGACAAGACCCTCCTATCTGTTTCAGGATTAATTGACCCTGTGGGTTAATTTACTTAAACCAGTAAAACACAACACAACCCTTGAACCAGACATTACAGTAAACCAGTGATAGGCAAACATATCCTGCATAATTTGGCCTAGAGTTCTCTGAAACACAGCCTCCCATGAGATTGTATAATGTCTCTGCCTTTTCTTCAACTTCAGCAAACTGCATAAACACACAATATCAACTGAATGGATATGTGCACTGGTCAAATTATTAAATTTAGAACACTAGGATACAATTCTGTTTCCAATACATAATAAAATGAAATGTGTGTGCACTTTATGTAAATAGAACAAGCTCTTCAATCAAAGCCTGCTACTTAATCTAGAAAAATGGATAAGTGCAAAATCCTTATAGAGAATGCACAATGTGCAGAAAATAGTGTCCACATTGTATGACAATGATTAAACCTATGTTTAAATGAGTATTAATTGTTGAATCGCAGGTCAACATTTAAATCCATCATTTAAAATCTTAAGCCAAAATGTCTTTCTTGTACTGTAGGTGTATGGATTCACTTAGTTAGCTTCACTATTCCTTTCAAATGCAGCAATAAGAACATTTCCATCACAATCAGTACCTTCAGGGGTAGTTTGTCTGTAATATGCATTCCCTGAAAATCTGAAAGGAGGTTGATTCTTCTTCCAAAGATACCAGAACCCAACAGCACCCAAAACAATAACCACGGTTACCACCAATGCTATTACAATGTTAAGTATTGTTCCATTTCCAATTTGGTATCCTGTGGAAAGAAAAAAAAATGCTTACAGAAAATCCAATTAACCTACATCTTAACAAAAGGAAAAAATGGAATTGCAAGGCAGTCGTGGTTTTGGGAAAGATGGAGAAAGTGACTGATTTACTGTTGATAAGATTAGGGCAAAAAAAAGCTTTAAAATCTTAAAGGAAGCAGAAGCTATACATTATGATGTGTCTGCCAGAAGTAGGGACACTACGACTGTGACACAGAGCTCTTATATATTTGTAGAAACACCAATTAGGATGTGGAATATCCCAAACCTCAACAGTGGGGATAGCTGAATCTATAATAACTTTTTAGAGAAACAATGATACATATTTACATTTGAAAATGTACAGGAAAACACAAGGATGGGATTAAATGGATAGCTTTTTTCCAAAGACATGACACAGTCATGATTGGTCAAGTAGTCATTTACTATTCTATACGGTTCAATACTTTGGTAAAAATCTGGCGTGAATTCTACAAAACCTCATTTTTCTTCTTAGACATTAATGATTTGATTCTCGTGGATTCAAATTTATTTCTCTGCCAATTTTGCTGACACTCAAACATATTGAAAAAGGTGAACTGAATAATAATTCAAGATGACAACCATCTATATTTAGATATCTTTAATCTAATCAAACCTATCGGCACACTTCATATGAGCATTATCAATGTGCCACTGGGCCACATAGGAGATAGCAGGTTGGATGAACAAACATATGGTAAGAGTCACCTCAACTAAAACAGCCGAAAGTTTATGACTGACATGGTTTTCTTCCAATTTCTCAAACACATAGCAGTCCACAAGCGCATGCTTCTGTTAGTCACTAGCAATACTTTTTGAAATATGATTGCTTTGGTGTTGTAACAGGCACCCTGTTAAAAATAAATTGAGAAAAACTTTGCCACCGAAGCAAAAGTGAATAACTTTAGATTATTGTGAAACTTAAATGTATGAACAAAAATAAGCCATTAGCATGAAGATTCTGCTGTTTTAAAAACTTAGTCTCAAATGAATTCTGAAGTTGAAAAAATACTCAATATTACCATTACTTGAAAAGTTTTTGAAACTTTCTTTTTTTAAATAACTTGGCAAAATTGATGAAGGCAATGTGCTATAATTGAAATGTTACAGACATGCAAAGTTAGTGAGTTTTGAGGAGATTTGTAGGTCAGGTTGAGGTTCTGGGTGTAGGTTTGCTCGCTGAGGTGAAAGGTTAATTTTCAGACGTTTCATCACCATACTAGGTAGCATTTTCAGTGAGCCTCCAGACTAATGAGAGAGGAAAAAGAAATGACCCTCTCTCACTAGTATCCTTACATTCAGATAAAGAAGGATGCCACTTCGACTGGGACAACACATCCATTCTAGGACAAGCCAAACAGAGACACGCACGAGAATTCCTAGAAGCATGACATTTCCATCAGAACTCTATCAACAAATACATTGATTTGGACCCCATTTACCACCTCCTGAGAAAAAGAACAGGAAATGACACCATCATAGGAAATGACATAACCACAGGAAATGACATCAAGCAAAAGAAATCCAAACATATAAATAGAAAGCAGGAATACTCATCCGGAGGCTAAATGAAGATGTTACCTAGTATGGTGATGAAACGTCTGAAAATGAACCTTGCAGCTCAGTGAGCAAACTTACATTCAGAACATGCAAAGTGCAATAGATAGACCATGCATGTGTATGAAAATTATTATTAGCGATTACCTTTGACAGTCATTATAGTGAAATGGAGGACAGCTGTTTTATAATATTAGGTGTGTTATTCCTTACAATTCGAATCTCCTGTTCCCTGGATGCTGCCTGACCTGCTGTGCTGTTCCAGCAATAAAGTTTCAACAACAGTCATTATAGTGAAATGGAGGACAGCTGTTTTATAATATTAGGTGTGTTATTCCTTACAATTTAATTCATTACCAGGGCTACTCATTTGATCTGAATGAGTGAGTCCAAGTGAAGCTTTAGTTATATTGTATTTTATGATTTTGTTTATCTGGAAGAGTAATGAAGCATGTATGACCTTATAACATTTACTCTTAAATTGAACGAGTAAAATTCTGTCAGCAACTTTGGCGTCCTTGAAAATGGAACAGTAGATTTGGATGAACTATCAGCATTGGTTTCTATTGACAAAGATTTCTAAAAGTTGACAATTTTATAAAGGCCTGGGCCTATTTAACACAATATAAAGCACATTTTATTCGTACTTTGCCCATAAGATGCATTTGTAGGCAACTTACCTTGTAGCTTTGGGATGTAGGTACGTCCACTCAAATCTGAAATGTTGATATAAATAAATCATGTAGACATGCAGTACTTTTATATAATGTGTCTGAAGTAATGAGATATCAAATATTAAGTAGTACCAGGTTGAATTTTCCAGTGACCATTGGGAAACTGCCATCAGACCCACTCACTCTGCAATTTTCTGGGAGGCACCTACATAATTAAGAATGGCAGACAGGTTCTGAGGGTGAAAACCCAAACAAAGGTCTGGACATGTCGTAGGCCAATGGCCCCAGCAGGAAGCAGACAGGTAAATTCGAGGGCACCTCCAGGTTATGTGCAGAGATGCGATGAATAAAGAAGCCCGAAGCCAGCAGGGCTAACCAGAGTGGAGAGGAAACCTGTCCACTAGAATTGTGATGAATGCGGTTGCAGCCTTTTATGCCTGTGACCCCATCATTAGGGGAATGGATTTTTCAGTTCTATTGATGAGTTGGTCTCCTGATTGTAGTTAACCTTTACTGAGTTGTATTTTTATGGAGAGAGATGTCACTTTAACAATGGGGAAATACTAACACCATTTCAAAATGGATCCTCAATTAGCTAAATTGACTCTCTACCTCTTTGAAGTGTGCAGTGAATGCTGGTTCTAGTCTGTACCTGTGGGGGCACAGATGTATTGGAGACATCACAATGTAGTTTTTCCCTAGATTTCTGGCACCCTGACAGCCAGTGGAAAATATAGTCCTTTAAGGCCATCAATGAGGAAAATAGGAATATTGCTGTGCTGAATATATTTTAAAAATTACACTTCATACCAGTAATGCATAGACTGACAGTTAGATATAACTTCAAATTGCATGTATTATCTAACTGCATGCAGTCATAAATTCATGTTGTGAGCACATCAAACCAATACAAATAACTCATACAAAGCAAGAGGTATTCCTACTGCTATCTAGTTTTTTAATACAGTTCTGCAATCTTCAAAATATGCGACAGCAAACATACATGATAAATCATTGTTTCATTGCTAATATATTGGCCTTAGAAATCAATAAGGGCAGAAATGGAGTGCGCTGTGATCTGTGGGGCAGGAATTATATCTGGAACGGATTCTGTTCTGTTATGGCTCTGAAGAAAAAATTTACAGTGTCCATTCTGATTTGCATTTTGCAATGGGAGGAGTGGGATAGTGTGTTATCTCAGGAATTCTGTCCGTTCTGTCTGCTGTACAACTGCAGTGAGTACATCTTCACAAAACAATGGACCTGACATACGGCCCATGGTGTGGATTTCAAGGGCAAAATGCTATTGATTGGATACAGAAAGATCAGTAACCAAGAAGTTTTGAAGATGTTTGTCCAACTTCAGATTCCCCAAAGACCTAACCTTCCTCTGCCAACACAACAGTAAAGCATTGCTCAGAAATTCCAACAGGTCCAGAGGATATGCATTTCATTGATACAATTAAAGGCACGTCACCTAACCCTGATCTTCAGATTCCTAATCCTGGACATGTCAAAGTGAGAGTAAACAGGTCAGCAGAAATTCTGAATGGCTATATCTCTGGTAGAACTAGCAACTACAAATCATACAGCCAAATGAATTAAGAACAGGATGCGCCACTTGGCCCTTATTCTGTAGGTTTATAGCTGATCTGATCACCCTATGTTCCGCCAACTCTGACAAGCTTTCAGCACTTGCTCATCTGGAACCCATCAGCCACTGCCTTAAAAATATTCAAATACCCTTTCGCCACCACTGTTCCAGAAAAATCTTTGGAAGGTTGTAAACAAAAGGTATGTTAAGAGAGTGTGGCTGCTGGCCAGGTTCCACCTTAGAGGTAAGTATATTTTAAAACTGTTTCTGTACTATATAACTTTATGACTCTATAAAATATTATTTATCTGCGTGAAGCAGTCACCAACTGCATCAAGTCAAAATGGGGACTTTGGGCCTTTCTTTCATTTCTTTGTTGGCTATCCCCAAATCCCCAGAAGGCAGCTCATTGTCACCCACATTACTCTGGTTCTGGAGTGACATATGGGCCAGACCGAGTAAAGACAGGAGGTTTCCTTCCCTAAGGTGAACCAGATGGGTTTTTACAACAATTGACACTTTCTCCCAGTCTTTTACTTCTGACTGAATTCAAATTTTATCATCTTACCCATTGGTGAGATGCGAACCCAGAACAGTGACCCGGAGTTCTGGATTACTAGTTATGACCTTACCACTATTCCATCACTTCTGAGCACTGCATGTTTTCTTTAAAACTGTAACAGTATTGTGGACAGTGTACTTCCAACTCACAATTGTTGTGTGCTTGCTGTCTATCTGTTGGAGGTGTTGAAAGTGATTAGTGCTTGCAAAACTGGCATCAGTTTAACAGACCTCAGTTTTTTAAAAATTAAATCAAGCAGTACAGGTGCTACACAGATCATTACTTCATGTTTCACTTATTTTTCTCTCACACTCACTGAGTTTCTTCTCTTGACTGCATGTTGCCATATGATTTCACAGGTTTCAGACTCTATGAGTGGTTAATATTTGTGTATGATCCTCAGCAATGAATATGAAGGCTAGATTAACATTGGAAAACAAATCCAATCTTTATACAAACCTCCAGCAGAATTTCCCAGCCATAGCAATCTGGAGCATGAATTCTGACTGATTTTAATTCCACTAACAGAAACACCAAGTTAGCACAGATGGGGACTGAACCTGACACAGTTTCTCATTGAATATTGTTCCACAACTGTATAAACTAATTCATCTATTTTGCATATTCCTGTGAATACATTCAGGGCCATATGCCTGGGAATATGTCCAGGAAGTTACTTGAGTGGAACTGAGAAATAAGAAAGGGATGATCACCTTATTGGGATTGTATTAAAGAGCCCCGAACAGTCAGCTGGAAATTGAGAAACAAATTTGTAAAGAGATCTGTTATCTTTGAGAATAATAGGCTGGTCATAGTAGGGATTTTAACATTCAAAACATTGTCAAGGACTGCCATAGTATTCAGGGCTTGGATGGAGAGGAATTTGTTAAGTGTGTATAAGAGAAAGTGCAAAACCTGACCTACTCTTGGGGAAATTAAGCAGGGGAGGTTACTGAGGTGTCAGTGTGGGAGCACCTTGGGGCCAGGGACCATCATTCTTTTAGTTTTAAAATCGTGATGGAAAAGGATAGTCCAGTTCTAAAAGTTGAAGTTCTGAATTGGAGGAAGGAAAATTTCGACAGTATTAGGCAAGAGCTTTCAAAAATTGATTGGGGGGAGATATTACAGACTGGTCAGCCTGACATTGATGATGGGCAAGTTGTTGGAGGGAATCCTGAGGGACAGGAGTTACATGTATTTGGAAAGGCAAAGACTGACTAGGGATAGTCAACATGGCTGTGTGTGGGAAATTGTGTCTCACTAATTTGATTGAGTTTTTTGAAGAAGTAGCAAAGAGGACTGATGAGGGCAGAGCGGTGGATGTGATTTATATGGACGTCAGTAAGGTGTTCGACAAGGTTCCCCATGGGAGACTGATAAGCAAGGTTAGGTCTCATGGAATACAGGGAGAAATTGCTATTTGGTTAGAAGACGGAATAGTGGTGGAGGATTGCTTTTCAGACTGGAGGCCTGTGACCATTGGTGTCCCACAAAGATCGGTGCTGGGTCAACCCCAGGGCATCAATGTGGACTTCAACAGTTTCCTCACCTCCCCTTCCCCCACCTCACTCCAGTCCCAGACTTCCAGCTCAGCACTGTCTCCATGACTTGTCCTACCTGCCTATCTTCTTTCTCACCTATCCATTCCACCCTCCTCCCTGACCTATCACCTTCATCCCCTCCCCCACTCACCTATTGTACTCTGTGCTACTTTCTCCCCACCCCCACCTTCCTCTCATTTATTTCTCCACCGTTCAGGCACTCTGCCTTTATTCCTGATGAAGGGCTTTTGCCCGAAACGTCGATTTTACTGCTCCTCGAATGCTGCCTGAACTGCTGTGCTTTTCCAGCACCACTAATCCAGAATCTGGTTTTCAGCATCTACAGTCATTGTTTTTATCTAGTTGATTTTAACCCTACTGCGAATCCTCTTGCAAGGATACCTGCCTTGTAGAAGTTTTCCTCCTCTCTCTACAAGAATCTCAGGAAGTCCCTCTCCCACTGCAACTCCCAGGTCATTTCCTCTGCCCTGAAGCTCTTCAACCATGTCCTGAAACAGACTCGCAACTACAGCCACAATTGCTTCCTCAGTGCCTGCCTCCGTAACCAACTCATCCCACACAGACTCCAGACCACCTTTAAACCAGCAGAGTTTGGATCAAAACAGGACAAACAGTATAGACTAGATTCAAAAACACCAGCAACAGTTCTCCTTCAAGATCCTCCACTCCATGCTCGCAGCAATGCGCCGGCACCTAACCTCTCTACAGTCAGCCCTGCCTCAGCTGAGGGCCACACTCTCTCAGAATTGCAAAGGACCCCTTCTGTACTACATCCTCAGGAGAATTCATACTCTCAACAAACAGGACGCTAGGACGCCATTAGGAACTGCTAGGACACCATTAGCCATGCGGTTGGTGCAGCCACCATCCGCACGCTGATTGATGACATCACTTCCGCCCCCATCATGGCCGCTTCCACAGCCACTTCTGCCCCTCACAATTCCTCATGCACCACACGTGACATCACTTCCGCCCTTCACATCATCGCTGATGTCACATACTCAGTGACTTCCACCCCCCCACTGCCGTGTTTGCCACCACTTCTGCCCGCACCAGGACATTAACCGCCTCAACCTGTCTATCCCCCTACCCCTCCCCACTCCCACCTCTCACCCTCACAACGCGCAGCCCTCCAATCCCTCTGCTCCAATCCCGACCTTACCATCAAGCCAGCAGATAAAGGGGACGCAGTGGTAGTCTGGTGCACTGACCTCTACACTGCTGAAGCCAGACGCCAACTCGAGGACACCTCTTCCTATCGCCCCCTCGACTATGACCCCACCCCCCATCACCAAAGCATCCTCTCCCAGAACATACAGAACCTCATCACCTCAGGAGATCTCCCACCCACAGCTTCCAACCTCATAGTCCGGGAACCCCGCACTGCCCGGTTCTACCCCCTTCCCAAGATCCACAAGCCTGACCACCCTGGCCGACCCATTGTCTCAGCATGCTCCTGCCCAACTGAACTCATTTCTACCTACCTCGACACTGTCCTATCCCACCTAGTCCAGGAACTC
>NC_057716.1:59594688-59622542 GCF_004010195.1 Chiloscyllium plagiosum
CCTCTTATTTATCTCTCCACCCTTCAGGCACTCTGCCTGTATTCCTGATGAAGGGCTTTTGCCCGAAACATCGATTTTACTGCTCCTCGGATGCTGCCTGAACTGCTGTGCTTTTCCAGCACCACTAATCCAGAATCCACTGCTTTTCATCATTTATGTCAATGATTTGGGTGTGAACATCAGAGATATGATTAGTAAGTTTGCAGATGACTCCAAAATTGGAGATGTAATGGACAGTGAATAAGGTTAACTCAGAGTTCAACGGGATCTTGATCAGATGGGCCAGTGAGCCGTGGAATGGCAGATTGAGTTTAATTGAGATAAATGTGAAGTACGACGTTTGTAAAAGTAAATCATAGCAGAACTTAAACAGTCAATGGGATGGTGCTGTGGAGTGTTGCTGAACAGAGACCTTGGAGTGCAGGTTCATAGTTCCTTGAAAGTGGAGTCGCAGGTAGATAGGATAATGAAGAAGGCGTTTTGGTATGCTTGCCTTTATTGGTCAGTACATTGAGTATAGGAATAGGGAGGTCATGTTACAAGACATTGGTTGGCCACTTTTGGAATACTGTGTGCAATTCTGGTCTCCCTGCTATAGGAAGGATGTTGTGAAACTTGAAAGGGTTCAGAAAATATTTACGAGGTTGTTGCTAGGATTGGAGGATACAGTGCTACAGTGAGAGGCTGGATCTATTTTCCCTGGGGCACGGAGGCTGAAGGGTGACCATACAGAGATTTTAAAAATCATGAGGGGCATGGATAGAGCAAATCGGCAAGGTCTTTTCCCCAGGGTGAGCAAGTCCAGAACTAGAGGGCATGGGTTTAGGGTGAGAGGGGAAAGGACAGAGATGCGTGTATGGAATGAGCTGCCAGAGGAACTGGTGGAGGCTGGTACAATTGCAACATTTAAAAGGCATCTGGATGGATATATAAATAGGAAGGGTTTAGAGGGATCTGGGCCAAATGCTAGCAAATAAGACTAGATTTATTTAGAATATCTGGTCAGCATGGATGAGTTGGATTGAAGTCTATTTCTGTGCTGTGCATCTCTATGACTCTATGAGTCTATATGAAGATGCATGTGGTTACTTAGTAATTTTAAACTACTGTCATATTTATTAATGAGTGGTTCATTAGTTTAAATATCACAAATGGATCCTTGAATATGTTTTCTGCTTACCTGTTTGGCAAACAGCTCCAAGACCCTCACCACAATCAGTCATAAACCATGAACCATCTGAGGATTTCATTGCCGCACATGAACCAACAGTAAAATTATTTGCTTCAGACTCTTCTGAGCCCCAATTTGAGTAAGTTACTGAGGTTCCATCAAACCATTTGAGGGTATTATCTGGAATGTAAAAGAATGAAAATAACTATAATCACGCCCATTCAATGCAATATCTTAGCAAAACTGCATACACAAATGTAGCAGTTTAACACATCAACACTTTCCCACAATCATTCAAATAATCGACAACATTCTGTGATGATTGCTGGTTAGTAAATCTATCAGCAGTGCTCATGATTAATAGGTAGCAGCATTGTTTAATACAAGAAGCTATCTGAAATGCATTTGCTGGTTCCTCTGAGATGAAATACATGGAAGTAATTCACTAAGATTTTGGCAAGTACAGGCATGATTAATGTAATCTAGCTGTCAAAAGAATTATTGTGATTAATGGTTGTTGGGAAATGTTTCTGGGAAAAATACAAAAATTTATATATGTTGCATCTAAAACAATTTTCAAAATTTGAAAAATTTTGATATTTTCAAAATCTGTTTTCCCTTATCAATCAGCATGCAATTGTAATTGGCATTGTGTGACCTAAGAAAATGCCCAAAAGAGGTCTGAAAACCATATATGGAGATGATGTGACACAAATTCCTCTGAAAGTCTGTTCAAGGATGGGAATCTTGTAGCTGTCTATGATCATATTTGTTATAAAGGACAGCAAATAACTGAAAGGGGAAATTGCACAATCATTTTTGTGCAAAAGGATGATTCAGTACTTTGTCTCTGTACTGTTACTGGTTCCCTAAGCATTTTAACTTGGTGGCCACCTTTTGCCAGTTACCTGTAATTTTGCACATTGTTTATTTTTAAATAATTATCCAATAGACAGTTGAATGCCTCAATTGATCCCACCTCTACCACACTTTCAAGCATTTGTTTCAGCTTGCATTTGCTTCTTTTGCACAATACTTTAAAACTGTGCACTGAGATCATGATTCATTTACAATTCGGAATTGTTTCTTCTTGTCCAGACCCGTCATAATTTTGAAAATATCTATCAAATCACCTCTTCACTTTCTCCTCTGCAAGGAAAAACTTTTCTGATCTTTCCTCATAACAGAAGTATCTCATCCCTGGAACCACTCTCATAAACCTAGAATCATAGAATCCCTGCTGATCAGATAGAGGCCATTCAGTCAATCAAGTCTGTACTAACCCTCTAAACAGCAGCCCATCAAGACCCACCCTCCCTTAGCCTTGTAACCCCACGTGTACCACGGCTAATCCACCTAGCCTGCTCATCCCTGGGCACTATGGGACAATTTAGCATGGCCAATCCATTTAACCTGCACATCTTTGGACTGTAAAAGTACAACACAGGCATTCATATCTTTCCTATTCTGTGACAGCCACAACTGTACACAATACTCAGTTGATGCCTTATTACAAGTTCATCATAACCACCTTGTTAAAGTACTCCCTGCCCCAAATAATGAGGCCTCGAATACATTTATATTTTATTAACAACTCTTTTAACATGTCCTGCCATTTAATGCCTTATGTACATATACACATAGGTCTCCCTTCTCACATCCTTCCTAATAATGCCTATTATTTTGTAATATCTCTCTATCTTCTTTGTACCAAAGTTCATCACTTCACTCCTCTTCACATTGAACTTCACTGCCACCTATCTGCCCAACATGTATCTTTTTGAAATTTTACACTGTCCTCCTCACAGTTTACAAAATTTTGACTCATCTGCAAACTTTAAAATTGTCCCCAGTACACCACGATTAAGACAATTTACATATTTCAGGAAAAACAAAGGTCCCAATAAGTTTCCCTGGTGAACTTTATTACAAGGGAGGCATCCTGGGAACCACAAGGGATGAACTCTGATTTCACCAGTTTCCTCATTTCCCCTCCCCCCATCTTGTCTCAGTCAAATCCATCGAATTCAGCACCGCCTTCCTAACCTGCAATCTTCTTCCTGACCTCTCCGCCCCCACCCCAGTCTGACCTATCACCCTCACCTTGACCTCTTTCCACCTATCACATTTCCGACGCCCCTCCCCCAAGTCCCTCCTCCCTACCTTTTATCTTAGCCTGCTGGACAAACTTTCCTCATTCCTGAAGAAGGGCTTATGCCTGAAACGTCGATTCTCCTGTTCCCTGGATGCTGCCTGACCTGCTGCGCTTTTCCAGCAACACATTTTCAGAACTTTATTACAAGCCTTCCTCCTGCCCAAAAAGTATTACTTACCATTGCTTTCCATTTCCAACCTATCAAGCAACTTTTCATTCATATTGCTCCTAACCCTTTTATTCCATTAAACATAACTTCATAATTCTGTTGTGTGGCATTGTGTCAAACACCTTCTGAAAGTCATATACGTATCAGCAGCCCTCCTCTCCTCAACCTTCTCTGTTATCTCTTTTGAAAATTCCAGCTACTTAGTTAACCATACTTTTCCCTTAATGAATCTTGACTCTTCCAAATCAATCCAAATTTTGCAAGTGACTATTAATTCTAACCAAATGCCACCTTCATATCAACATTAAACCCTTCTAGTAATTAATTTTCCTCCTCTATCCCATGGCCTAGGCAGCATCCACCTTGCAGGTAAAGATAAATATAAGTATTCATTTAATACCTCAGCCATGTCCTTGCCTCTATGTGTAAATGGCCCATTCTTGGTTCGTAAGCAACCCAACTTCTCCTACTATTACCTTTTGTTGGTGATGTATTTATAAAGACATTGGGATTTTCTTTTATGTTAGCTGATATCACATGAAAAGCTCTGCTCATCAGGGTATAAAGAACAGTTCTTGGCAGCGGCAGGGCAACTAGTCTTTATAAAGTGAATTTATGGGGGAAGGGCTTTCTGGCTGGCCAGTACATATTGCCCTTGAGAAGGTGTGATGAGCTGCCTTCTTGAACCACTACAAGTCCACCTGCTGTGGATCGACCATTTGGGAGGAAATTCCAGGATTTTGACCCAGCAACATTGCAGGAATGGTAATAAATTTCCAAGTCAGGATGGTGAGTGGCTTGGATGGGACCTTGAATGTGGCGATGTTCCTATGCATCTGTTGCCCTTGTCCTAGTCTGAAGTGGTCATGGGTTTGGACGATGCTGTCTAAGGATCTTTGGTGAATTTCTGCAGTGCATCTTGTGGATAGTACACACTGCTGCAATTGAGTGTCAGTGGTGAAGGAAGTGGATGATTGTGGATATAGTACCAATCAAGCTACTTTGTCCTGGATGGTTTCAAGCTTATGTTGTTGGAGCTGCACTCATTCAGCCATGTGGGAAGTATTCCATCACACTCCTGACTTGTGCCTTGTGGATGGTGGACAGGCTTTGGGCTGTCAGGAGGTGTGTTACTCCCTGCAGTATTCCTAGCCTCTGACCTGCTCTTGGTGCTACTGCATTTATGTGGCGAGTCCAGTTGAGTTTCTGGTTGATGGTAACCCCCTGCGATGTTGATAATGGGAATTCAGTGATGGTAACACCATTGAATGTTAAGCAGCGGTGGTTAGATTGTCTCTTGTTGGTGACATGTCATTGCCTGGCACGAATGTTACTTGTCACTTGTCAGCCCAAGGCTGCAGATTGCCCAGATCTTGATGCATTTGAACACTGACTGCTTCAGTATCTGAGGAGTTGCAAAAGACACTGAACATGATGCAATCATAGGTGAATGTCCCAATTTCTGACCTTATGAGGGAGGGAAAATCATTGATGAAGCAGTTGAAGATGGTTAGGCCTCAGATATTATCCTGAGACATTATTCTGCAGACATGTCCCGGAGCTGAGATGACTGACATCCAAAAACCATGACCATCTTCCAGTGTGTCAGGTTTGACACCAACCAGCAGAGAGTTTGCCCCCCGATACCCATTGATTCCAGTATTGCTCATGCATTTTGATGCCATACTTTGTTGCATGCAGCCTTGATGTCAAGGGCTGTCACTCTCGCCTCATCTCTGGAATTCAGCTCTTTTATCCATATTTGAACCATGGCAGTAATGAGGTCAGAAGCTGTGTGGCCCAGATGGTACCTAAACTGGGTGTCACTGAGCAGGTTACTGCCGAGCAGGTACTGCTTGATAGCACTGTTGATTACACCTTCCCATCACGTTACTGTCTCCAGATACACATGTTATCAGAATGTTTCAGTAAATTGGAAGGGTTAGAAGGATATGGGCCAAGTGCTGGCAAATGGAGCTAGATTAATTTAGAATATCTGGTTGGCATGGACGAGTTGGACCGAAGGGTCTGTTTCTGTGCTGTACATCTCTATGATGATATGATTCTATGTGAATCACTTTAAACTACAGGCTACAGTCTTACCAATAACTCTCATATAATTTATTTAGTTATTAAGCAAAATGGAATAAAATTTAAAAACAAAACAGAAATTACTGGAAAAGCTCAACATGTCTGGCAGCAACTGTGAAGAGAAAGCAGAGTTAATGTTTTGGGTCCAGTGAAACTTTTTTGTAACAGAAGATTCATCAAGTTCTGAAGAAGGGTCATTGGACCTGAAACATTGACTCTGTTTTCTGTCCAAAGATGCTGCCAGACCTGCCGAGTTTTTCAAGTAAATTCTGCTTTTAATTGAGATTTATAGCATTATGAAGTTGAAGGCGTGTACTGTACCTTTAAAAGAGAGTGAAAGCTGAAAGCAGTCACAGAGTGTGCTGGAAAATTGAAAGATGTAATGTTTGGCTGTAACCTCGATACCTCAGTTGTTTTCACAGCAGTTTAAATTTAACCATTGTAAATTAGGTCCCAAGATACTAAAACCCAATTGAATTTTAATTTTACTGTTTTCACAACAATGAACCATGAGACCATCCAATGTTTGGGATATTTAAAAAAAAAGCAGGCATTTTGGATAGTTAGCCAGAAAGAGCACCAACTGTTATTGAAAAATCACCAGACCCTCTGTCAAAGGTACCATTTTCATATGAAAAATCTTTGTAGCAGAAAACTGAAGATCTACAGGGAGATCTACAAACAGAGGAAGATCGACACTGGAGACGACAGCCGCTGTATGGTTTTGAAAACTAAGTTGCTGTAAATTTAATAGGGGCTTTACTGGATCAGTATATTGTTATAGAGTTGGAGGTAGATAACAAATCTTTAAGAGAAAGAAGGCTTAGAGTTGTAAATAGTTGTTGTTTAATGTTAATTTTTAGCATTAAAGAATAAAATTGATATTTTTGTTAAATAGTGGAATTTGGGTATTTCTCGATCACTCATACTTTAACAGATTACGATGTGAAGTGAGCTTTTCTGTGTTTTGATTTAATTAGCAGAGGGGTTTATCACTTTATTGTAACACTAGCTTCTGCAGTTCTTTGCTTTTTGTTTACAGAACAAAATGATTTTGTTTGTCAAGGTTAAGCCTATATTTGCTGAAGATCTCATGTAGCATGCTTCTCTGCTTGGTATCAGTAGCATAGACTGATACCATCAGGAGGGAGTGGGAGCAGTGAATCTACCCAATGCATTCTAGATTGTTCAGGCATATATGAACATAAGACAAGAAGGGGATTATGTACCTCAGTCAAGTTAGTGCTGATCCTTCAATTAAATGACCTTACGAAGAACAACATTTGCGAAATGCTTAGAAAATTGTGGACCAGCAGTGCTTAATTCCCTTCCTAATAATTTAAATGAACTGAAAATCAGGACTTCACTGACCTTCACTACCTGAGAATCTGTACTTGAAGCAACAATTTAGAAATCAAATTATGTGTAGAACAAATGAACGAACTTTTGTTTTACTTGGTAAATATATATTAAATAAATAAAATATTAAGACACCACATGTAAATAATCTTATGTTTTTCGCCGGGAAATCTGTAATAGGCACATTTTATTGACAGATTTAACATCTCATTGCAATAAAACAGATGCTCAAGATCTGAAACAAAAACAGAAGTTGGTGGAGAAACTCAGCAGGTCACTGAACTTGAAAAGTTAACTCTGCTTTCTCTCCACACATGCTGCCAGACCTGCCAAGTTTCTCCACCAATTTCTGACCTCATTGCTCTGAGTAGATCTTAGAATTGAAAATGCAATAAACATTTTTTGATACTTATAATGAAATAGTTATTTTCTTTGACACAAAACATGAAAATACATCATCCTTGACTTTACTTCATTCAGTATTTTTAATCGTTACTTACCAATTATGTCAAATGTGATCCCCAACCAAATCTCATCTACAATGTGGCTATATGTTCTGACTTGTTCAAAAACAAAGTTGTTTTCCTCTTCATCTTTAATATGTAAAATAAAAGACTTTGTAGCTGCAAGAGGTAGAAGTTTATGGAGTAAGTTTCTATGCATTTAAAAAAACATTCAATATGAGTTTCTGTTTGCTCTAGCAAGTTATTTCCTTTAAGAAATGTAATTCTAAATAGGTTTAAGTATTTGTACATTTACTTGGGGGTTGAAAGATTAGAAAATATGAAATTGAGGGACCTGACATTCTTGTGTTCACTGATCATTGCGAGAAAATAGACATGAATAATGAATGGCAGAATGGCAGGCAAAACCACAATTGATGATTCTTTCACACTTAGCACTGCTTTCAATATTCCTATCACTTCAAACAAAAAGTAAAATGTTTGGTGCAGGGGAACTCAGCAGGTCAATTTGTTACACAATATTTCAAATGTCATTAACAGAAACCTAAAGTATTCTTTAATTGTGTAGGTGTATTGAAGGATGAGTGGTTTTATCCAGTCCAAAGATTGAGTTAGGAAGATTAAATGAAAAAAAAAGTTCAAAGTATTGTCACAGAAATGAGAATTAGTAGAAACAGAGGGCTTCTGTTCTTGGTCTTGGCTCAAATGGCACTGGCAGGCAGGAGAGGAAGAAAATCAAGAGAGAAGGCCTGAGAGTTCAAGTTGAATAGGAACTTGCAGAGAGCTTAGCACAGCAGGGTCAGCCTTTGAGCTTGGTGAAGAAATAGAGCATACAGGTTGATCAAATTCAGTCAAACAAATCTGACGATTGGTTCCTCTGGTTCACACAGGCCTTCAATGCCAAACAAGCTTCTGCAAATTTCTTCACCAGAAACACTAAATTTTACTGCTATCCTCAAAACTTGGTTATAACGAAGCAAAAGGGAAATGCCATGGATGAAAAAGCAGAGGTAATTCTGGGAAAGTGGTCCCTGAATTAAAGACTGCTTCAAAGTAGCTTTGGAATATAGAGAATCGAGAGGGAAATCATGACATATACAAACTACTGGAGGGTACTGGTAGTCCTGCCAAATGATCTTAGAGATGTGGATCAACAGGAGGATTTAGGAGTAAGATGAGGAGTGTTAGCTTTGCTGAATGAGGATTCATGGTGTAGGAGCATTACTGGGAGGAGTGAAAGATATGGTTCTGGCTTTTAGGGGAGGAGTGCAAGTTCAAACTTCCAGAAAAACTCAAAAAAATGTTGGCGATTTGGAGATAAGAGGTGGAGATCTGGTAATAATAGGGAAGGGATGCAGGAAAACAAAGACATGCAAACTCATTGTCTGCATTTCTGCACCAGCCTTGCCACAACAGTGTTTCCCAGAAAAGCAAGTTGTAAATTATTTGGTAATCTGATTTTCATAGAATTAACTTGAGAGTTGACTTTATGCTTTTTAAAAATGAATCGCGGTTATACTTAATTAGCTGTCATTTTGAAAACCTGAAAGTTGAGCTACGCTGAGAAAATATTGACGTGGGGTCCATGATCAGCTCCTGATTCTTGATCCTACTGGCTTCCTGCATCCACTGCCACTTGTCTTTGATGAACAATCCGATGTTTTGAGAATTTTTATTGCTAACCAGAATAGTTACTTAAATTTGAGAGCTTTAGATGTTCTAAGCATATCTAAGATAGGTTTACTCAGCCTTGTATTTTGATTACTGTTGCTATTCTTTGAGAGGGATAACAGGATATGCATGAGAACATGCTGATTGTCCATGTGTGTTTCAGAACCCTACTGATTATGTCTATAGTGTGATTAGTTTGCAGGCCATGACGATTTGTATGAGCATTTTCTGTCCATACTGGTGTGTGATACTTTGCAACTGAGGAAATATGGTGGATGACTTTAGGGTACACTACCCAGCTAATGATTTGGAGATGCTGGTGTTGAACTGGGGTGCACAAAGTTAAAACTCACACAACACCAGGTTATAGTCCAACAGGTTTAATTAGAAGTACTCGTCAGGTGGTTGGAGCGCTCTGAAAGCTAGTGCTTCTAATTAAATCTTTTGGACTATAACCTGGTGTGGTGTGATTTTTAACTTTGTGTACCTAGATAATAGCAGTCAATTTGTGAATTAAAGTGATCCTAGTCTTCCTCTTGAAGTTAATGCTGTGTGACTATAATTCAGAACCATTTCAAGGTTATTTGCAAAGTCCTCTTGCCAGGATCACAGAATGGAGTACTTAAGTGCTTCTTTTTATACTGGCATTTCAAATTAAATGCAGAAAGAAAAACACATTGTTTGATTATTTGTACGAAGTTGCCACATCTTTCAATCGATTTGGAGTATTTTTAACTGTTTTTTAAGTGTCTATGCCATTTCAACAAGAATCCTTATTGAATAGCTATCACATGGTCAGCCACACTATTCAAACTTCCAGCAGCTGGGTCAGTTGGATGCCTCTGGTGACAAGTAAATTGAGCCAGTATAGTCAAGGTTTCGTGATTAGCTTTATGAGATTAACAAAGAATGTGTTAGATGAGTATGTCTACTTGCAGACACTATGTAGATGCATACATGGAACCTGCTCTGCCATTCAATAAGATCATATCTGATCTGATTATAATCTGCAATCCACATTCCAGCCTCCCCTAAACTTTTCACCTTTGCTTAACAAGAATCCATGTATCACTGCCTTAAAAATATTCAGACTCTGCTTTCACTACCCTTTCCAAAGACTCATAGCTCTCAGTGAAAACAGTGTCATCTCTATTTTAAAATGGGCGACCTTCTGATTTTTAAACAGTGACCCCGAGTTCCAGGTTCTCCTTTAAGAGGAAACATCTTCACCACATCTACCATGTCAAGATCCCTCAAGATTTTATGTTTCATTAAAGTCACCTTTTCTAAACTCCAGTGGATGCAAGCCTAGCCTGTTCAACCTTTTCTCATAAGACAACCATGCCCCTACCATTCTCCCACTCCAGGAATTATTCTAGTAAACCTTCTCTGAATTGTCTCCAATGCATTTACATTCTTCCTTAAATAAACTGACCAATACTGTACACAGTACTTCAGACGCAACCTCATCAATGCCCTGTAGAAATAAAGCATAATGTCACTACTTTTGTATTCAATTCTCTCACAATCAATAATAACAATTTTTAGCTCGCTTACTTACTACTCGCTGTACCTGCATACTGATCTTTTGCAATTTGTACACGGGAACATCCAGATCCCACTACATCTGAGTTCTACACTTTCTCACCATTTAGAAAAATCTTTTTGATTTTTCCTGCCAAAATACATAAATCACATTTTTCTACAATATACTCCACTTGCACACTCACTTAGCCTGTCTATCATTTTTGCAGCAGCTGTACATCATCTTCACCACTTACTTTCCTAACAAACCTTGTGTTGTCAGCAAATTTGGCAACCATACCTTCTGTCTCTTCATCTGAGTCAATTACAGTCTCAGCACTGATCCCTGAGGCACACCACTTGTTACATCTTGCCAACCTGTAGAAGATCCATTTATGCTTACTATCTGTTTGCTGTTAACCGGCAAATATTCCATCCATGCCAATATAGTAACTCTACATCATGAGTTCTTACTTTCTGCAATAACCTTTGATGTGGCAATACCTTCTGGGAGACTAAACACAGTACATCCACCAGGTTCCTCCTTCATCCACTGGGCCTGTTATTTCCTCAAAGAACTCCAATAGAACACTCAAACATGACTTTTCTTTCACAAAAACAATGTTGACTCTACCTGATTATTTTAAACTTATCTGAGTGCCCTGGTTTCAGTAAAGTTGCAGATTCCCAGAGGAGCATAGGGCTGCTCTGTCATTCAAGAGAGATGACTGATGGTGAGTTCAACCTGAGGGTCACCGTGTCTCTGGTGAAGAGTGAGGTTGAGAAGGTGAGACCTTCATACTGAGTTGGATTATCAGCCATGATCATGTTTAATGGCAGAGCAGGCTCAAAGGTCTGGATGACCTTTCCTTGTTCCAATTTTCTATGTTTCTATGAGCCACATCTTAACTCTTTGAAAGCTTTGCTTGCCTGTTTAGCCAAAATCATGATTTAAAAAAAAACAGCTAATATCCTATATTTAACTGTTCACCTCATTTCTTGATAAAGCCCTGTTTAATCCAGAAAGTGTCCAAACAATTCAATATCTTCTAGTTTTTCACATGGTGCATAAACATAAATATGTTGAACCAACGCAAGCAATTCAGCCACATTGCAAACTGAATGCCCAAGGTAGATTCAGTCAGGGATGATTAAAACAAATATATAAGCTTGATTATGATGGATGAATGGATGCTTGTTGGAGAATGAATGTATTAAATAAATAGCTTTTATTTTTAGATCACTGACACAAAGGAACTCATTAAGCTAATGATAGGATCTTTAACATTATACTACCTGAGCATGGAAACATCTAAAAAATGAGCAGGTGAAAGAGCAGATTGACTGATAATATTATTTGGATAAATAACATACAGCAGAAAAAGTGCATCATAAGTGCATTCATAATTTAGAATTGTTGGAACGATTCGAGCACTTGTGAATTTATTATCACTTTGACAGTACTGTAAAACGTATCACGTAAACTAGCAGGAGCCCTTTTGATACAATGACAATGTCCCTACTTCTGGCTCAGAAACTTTAGGTTTGAGTCTCAAGCCAGGACTTATTGGTTTTTGTGTAACATGGCCAAACAGACTGATTGTCAACCTGGAAACCCTTCCAACATACCAGGCAGTCATGGTAGGAAAGTCTCCTTATCATCCATACTGCAGAGGGCAATATCAAATCGCTGTCAGTCCATGGCCTATAGCCTACATCAATTTAATAAAATTCCAGGGGCCAACCATCAGAAGCAAGGGTAGGAGATACATAAGCTGCAGTTCGGGATGAGCCCACATTTCAACTAACGTGCATAGTACATTTGATTTTATGCTAGATTTTTCATGGTGGAATGTCTTCTTACCCAAGTTTCCGCAAACCTCTTTAGCTTTTTCCATTGTTAAGCTTGAAGAATTGTATAAAGCCAAGTCAAAGAGATAACAATTGCCTCGGAATGGAATCCAAGGTAATTCTTTCGTTGCATTTGGGCACTTCACTTTGTAAGCTGGGGAACTTGAGGTTGCAGCTGTAAACAGTAGATAATTAGAAATACTTAATGAACCAACTTCTCTTCCACACCAGGGAGCTGTTATTAATCCAGCCCAATTAAAGTCAATGAAAAATAGGAGTCTTACATGAGGTTTTTTGTGTTTAATGTTGAATCCCCAGCTTCCACCACGTTTACAGGTGCCTGTTATTGAGCAACAAATCTCCTCTTAATATAGAAACTCATTTCTAAATTTGTATAGATTGCAATTTGAGAATATAAGTGAGTGAATTGTGGCCCACATGATTCAACCACTTTCCCTAGGACTCTGCTTCAAAAGGATAAGTTGGGTTTTCAGTCTGCGGGGTGATTGATGGGGCAAGCGTCACGGAGGGTAGTGGAACAGGGCAGGAGTGTTCTACTGCCTTGGGCTATCCCCCTTATTTTGCTTTGGTTTTCAATATTGTGCCACTCCCAAATCATTTAGCACCACTGCTCACAGGTATTATTTAATTAAAGCATAGGCCTTAAAATGGCCTCAGGCTTTCTTAAAAAAAAACTCTTCTTGTAATGGGCATAGCTGGCAAGGGCAGCTTTTACTGCTGATCTGTAATTTCCCTTGAGGAGATTAGGGTTAGAGTTGGTTAGGCAAGTGTTGAGTGCATCTTTGAAACAGTGCAGTCCATTGGGGCAGGTACACTCTCACAGAGCAGTTCGGAAGAGAATGCCAGCATCTTAACCCAGCTACACTGGAACAACAGTGATACAGTTCTAAATTGAGATAGTATATGGTTTGAAGGGAAGTTCACAGGTGGTAGTATTTTCAGGCATCTTCTTCTCTTTGTCCTTCTAGGTGGTATTGGAAGCTGCTGTCAGGAAAGCCTTTGGGGGTAATAGATAGAATGTACCAGTGCCATTATACACTGGGCTTGGAATAAGTGAATATTTGGGTTGGTAGATGGATTGAAGGCTGCTTTGTTCTCGAAAGTGTCAAGTTCTTGAGTGTTGTTGGAGCTGCACTCATCCAAGCAAGATGGGAGTATTCCATCACACACCTGTTCCAGCGTAATCACCAAAGAAATGGACCAAAGGCAAGGAAGTTCCCTGCTTTGCAGGCAGAGACTTCAAGATGCTGGTGGATGGGGTGATGGAGAATGCTTCCTACTGACTGGCAAAGGAAGCCCTGTTCCAGGTTAAAAAACAATGTGCAGCAGTGCAGGAAGGAGGTCAATTATCTTCTGCACTCTGCAAGGGTAAGTGTCACCTTTCTCTCTGTTACCTTACATTTGCAAGACTACTATTTACTCAAGCTCTACCACTAAAATATGCCTCTCACCAAGGCTCATGAACTACAACTCTCACTGCTGCATGGCACATGTCCACACAATTGTTCTCACCCACCTCATCTTCCCTTACCAATAACTGTTTTTTCAGCTTCCTTTTCACTCGCTGGGATCAGCCAACCACACTAATTGTTCTCCCATCATATTAATCCCTCATTTCTCAATTACAGGGAAATATCTCCCAACTAGCCCAGAAAGCAAAGGCTGGCTGGTAGGTTGGCTGAAGAAGAGTGTGACTACTAATGTGTCGACAAAGACCTTAATGGGCAACTGACCCATTAAGCTTCACTGTGCTCTCAATTGCCCACTCTGGATCTGCACAAGCTTTTACACCATTAATTCCTCATCCCCTCTTATGTAGGCACCAGCAGCACCCAGTGAATTGCCTCCAAGAAGAGACCCTCAGATTAGACTTGAAAGCACATCATTGCTGTATCCCCACAGCTAATAAGGAAACAACACCCCAGGTTCTGACACTCTGAGAACTCAGAGCCAGCATGGGACATTCTCAAATGTAGGGTGAGCAGCCAGACGTCATAGCACTGATTGGTACGAATGATATAGGTAGGAAGAGTGATAAATGCAAAGGGAGTTCAGAGAGTTAGGTAGTATTGAATAGCAGGACCTCTAGGATTTTCATCTGTGGATTACTCCTTGTGCCACATGCCAGTGAGGCCAGGAGTTGGAAGATAATACAGTTAAATACTTGACTGAAAAGCTGGTGTAGGAGGGAGGGCTTCAGATTCATGGATCATTGGGATGTCTTTCAGGGCAGGTGGGACTTATACAAGGACAGGTTGCA
Source organism: Chiloscyllium plagiosum (assembly GCF_004010195.1). Classification (NCBI taxonomy): domain Eukaryota; kingdom Metazoa; phylum Chordata; class Chondrichthyes; order Orectolobiformes; family Hemiscylliidae; genus Chiloscyllium; species Chiloscyllium plagiosum. Next base: position 59,609,425 of record NC_057716.1, read on the forward strand.
CCTACACTGGAGGGGAATCAATACCCTGGCATGGAATGAGTGAGTGAGTGCGTGTACGCGCGCGCGCCAGGGGAATGCCACAACAGTAGGTCAGCAAGTGCAATGACTGAATAGTTACAGACTAAGGCCAGGAAGTTTAAGAGAAAGAACGGACAGGAAGTGGTTACTGATCACAGCAGGACAGGCAGTATGAAAGATATTTGTATGAACGTGAGGCGTACGACAGGTAAAGTTGATGAACTTAAGAGTTGAGAGTGTGTTGCTGGCAAAGCACAGCAGGTCAGATAGCATCTGACGAGCAGGTGAATCAACGTTTCAGGCATGAGCCTTGCATCAGGAAATGAAGCGCTTCCTGATAAAGGGCTTATGCCCAAAACGTCGATTCTCCTGCCCCTCAGATGCTGCCTGACCTGCTGTGCTTTTTCAGCACCACACTCGTAACTCTGATCTCCACATCTGCGGTCCTGACTTTTTCCAAGATGAACTTCGAGCTTGGATTAATACAGAGGAAGTGGAGAATGCAGATATATTTGCAACATTTAAAAGATTTTCATATAAGTACATTAATAAGAAAGATTTGAAGGATATGGGCTAAATGCAGTAATGTGGGACTAGTTTAATTTGGGAACATGGTCAGCATGGACTAATTGGACCAAAATATCTGTTTCCATGCTGTATGACTCTATGATTCTATATGAGGCAGTTAAGGAAATTACTGGGGGCTTGCATAAAATCCTTGCATCCCCTCAAGCTTGGAGCGCCGAAGGGCCTGTTCTTGGGCTGTAAATTTTCTTTGTTCTTTAGTCACAGGAGAGGTCTCAGAGGACTGGAGAAGAGCCAAAGTTGTTCCTGGTTTAAGAACAGCAACTGAGTTAATCTGTTAAATTACAGGCCAGTGAGCCCTATGTCAGTGGTAGGGAAATTAATTGGAGAAGATTCCTGGGGGCAAGATTTGCTCACATGTGGAAAATATGGACTTATTAGCAACAGACAGCTTGGCTTTGTGTGGGTGAGGCTGTGTCTCTCAAACTTGATTGAAGTTTTTGAGGCTGTGACAAAGATGATTGATATTGTCTACATGGACATTAGCAAGGCCTTTGAAAAAGTTTCTCCTGGCAGTCTGGTACAGAAGGTAGAGTCACCTGGGATCCACAGTGAGCTAGTAAGACGGATACAAAACTGGCTTAAACATGGAAGACAGAGCATAGTGGTGGAAGGGTGTTTTTCTGATCGGAGATGTGTGACAGGTAGTGTTCTGGAGGAGTCAATTTGTTGTTTGTAACATATGTAAATGATTTGGAGGAGAGTGTAGGTAGTTTGATAAATAAGTTTCAGGATGACATAAAGATTGGGGAGGTGTGGATAGAGAGGAGGATTTCCAGAGGACGCATTAGGATACAGATAGGCTTGAGACTTGGGTAGAGAATTGACAGATGGAGATGAATCTGGACAAATGCAAGGTCTAATGTAGGAGAGAAGTATACAGTAATTTGCAGAACCCTTAGAATCATTAACATACAGAGGGATCTCTCATACAAGTTCATAGTTCCTTGAAAGTGGCAACACAAGTGGATAAGGTAGTCGGAAAGTGTGGCACTAGAAAAGCATAGCAGGTCAGGCAGCATCTGGGGAGCAGAGGAATTAATGTTTCGGGCATAAGCCCTTCACCAGGAGTGGATAAGGTGGACAAGAAAGCATATGGCATGCATGTCTTCACTGATCGGGCACAGTGTGAAAATTGGCAAGTCATGTTGTACATTTGGGATACTGCATACAGTTCTGGTCACCACACTACCAAAAGGATGCGGAGGATTTGGGAATGGTTCAGAAATGGTTTACCAGAATGCTGCTTGGTTTGGGAACGTATTAGTTGCAAGGAGAGACTGGACAAACTTGGTTTGTTTTCACTTGAAGTTCTGAGGCTGAGGAAAGACCTGATAAAAGTTTACTAAATTATGAGGAGCATAGATAGAATGGATAGTCAATGTCTTTTCTCCAGGTTGGAAAAGTCAACTATGAGCAGACATAGGTTTAAGATAAAAGGGGGCAGTTTAAAGGAGATGTGAGAGACAAGCTTTTTAAAACAGAGGGTGGTAAGTGCTTGGTAAAAGGAGACATAATAGCAATGTATAAGAGGCATCTTGATGGATACACGAATAGGTAGGGAATAAAGGGATACAGACCATGTTGAGGTAGAAGGTTTTTAAGTTAAGAAAAGTGTCATCTAATAGTGCCAGGTTGGTGGACTAAAGGGCCTGCTCCTGTACTGTACTGTTTTTTGTTCTGTTCTTTGACTGCCAGAGACTGGGCACCTGCTCAGCCGCCAGAAGGTGATCCCAGGGGATTGGCACAGTGTCTCAGTGGTTAGCACTGCTGCCTCACAGGACCAGGGACCTGGGTTCGATTCCTGCCTCGGGTGATTGTCTGTGTGGAGTTTCTACTCCTGCACTGTACTGTTTTTTGTTCTGTTCTTTGACTGCCAGAGACTGGGCACCTGCTCAGCCGCCAGAAGGTGATCCCAGGGGGGGTGGCACAGTGTCTCAGTGGTTAGCACTGCTGCCTCACAGCACCAGGGACCTGGGTTCGATTCCTCCCTCGGGTGATTGTCTGTGTGGAGTTTGCACATTCTCCCTGTGTCTGCGTGGGTTTCCTCCAGGTGCTCCAGTTTCCACCCAAAATCCAAAGATGTGCAGGTCAGGTGAATTGGCCATGCTAAATTGCCTATGGTGTTAGGTGCATTAGTCAAGGTAGGGGAATGGGTCTGGGCGGGTTACTTTTCAGAGGGTTGGTGTGGACTTGTTAGGCCAAAGGGCCTGTTTCCATATTGTAGGGAATCTAATCTAAAAATCCATCCTAGATAGTCTTACCCATTAATGATGGTCAAGATGCACTGTAAAGCTCTGGAACAGCAGACAGGTTTGTCAGAGGCAGTCAATAACTGGACTGAAGGATGGAGGAGTCCACCAACATTATCTGTACTGTGCTGGCTCTTTTTCATATACCTCACCCCCAGCTCCTGAACTCCAACTGACTTCATAATACTGAACTCATGAGCAAGGACTATTATAGCACATCCAGCAAAGGAGCATACCCTGTCCAACACTAACTTCTAGATGTCTCAGATTATATATATTTTTATTCACTTGTGGGATGTGGACATCACTAGCTGGGTCAGCATTTATTGCTCATCCCTCAAAGCCCTTGAGAAGGTGGAGGTGAGCTGCCTTCTCGAACTGCTGCTCTTACAGAAGTTGGAATTGCTTTTTGACTGAGTTTCTTATGGTGCTGACAGCCTCACTACTATCATCTTCACAAAATTTAAGTCTTGCAATTGAATGGTTTTGAACCTGAATTCTTACTTTGTAAAACTTGGCAGAAAGCTCCTGGCAGTTGAGTTTCACAGTTAGTGGTCTTCCAGTAGCCATTTGTATCCATGTACCCACAATCATGAGATGAGTGAACATCCTCCTCTGCCCAATGACTGAATATATTGCCACTACCATCTGACCAAATAAAGCTTTTTCCATCCTGCGAACAATAACAAGTATGAATGACAAGAACATTAGTATAACACCACGCATCTCCTCACTTTCGAAACACATTACTCAATAAAGTTTAAGTTATTAACAGTAATAAGGTTATGGACATACATCTGGGCTAGACAGTCCTATCCAATGCGGGTGTGACAGCCTATTCACAACGACTGTGAGAAACGCTTGGTGGTATTGATCAGTGATGCTGACCAGTTCAGTACCTCTTTGTCGGCATTCAGTTAATGCTTCATACCATGTTACGTTCTTCTTAATCAGTTTGTATGTGTAGTTTCCATATGCAAAAGTATCAAGTATTGGATAGACAGATGATGCATTGATATGATGGACAGGTTTATCTACAGAGAAAACAAACAAACTTGCGTAACTTAGAAATGTGATTCTGGATGAGTAAAGGTTTGCATTAGAACAATAGTTAGAAAAACATTCTGCATAACTGGTACTGATGTTATTAAACATTATTGCATCAGTAGATATCTGACAGCATTAATGGAGCTCTCCTATAGTATAATACAATAGGACATGGAAAGGACTGTTACTGACTCCTGCCTTTGAATCACCAAGTTCAAACTTCAAGTCATTCCAGGTCCTGAACACAAAAGTAAAGGCCCACACTCCAGTATTATACCAAGAGATTCTTGTACTGTCGAAGGTGCCATTTTTGATTAAAAGAGGTTCCATCCACCTGGTTAGGTGGATGTAAAATATTCCATGGCACTTCTCTAAAACAGCAGGGGATTTAGTTTTGGGATCCTATCCAATATCTGTTTTTCAATAAATATCAAACAAAACAGATCATCTGGTCATTATCATATTTTAACTTGAGAGATTTTGCTGTGTGTAGTTTGGTATTATGTTTGTCAAAACTACTACTTCGGCTGTGAAATGTTTTGAGATGTTTGGCAATGGAAGGTACATATGCAGACCTTTTCAAAACAAATTTCCCAAAGCATAAAAAAGCCAAAGAACAAGCCTCTATCTAAGAACTTTCTGGACTCCCCCAGTATCAGAACTTCGAAGTGGATTCCAGAAAGGAAAAATGTTATAAAATGAACACTGGCAGTGCTTAATAAGGTCACAGATGACAGATAACAAATACTTTTTTTAAAAAAAGCTATTAAAATTGTGCGTGCACTCATCCAATCATCCTGAATGTGGCAAAGGCTGCATCAAAAAGGAACTTTCATTGAGACATGCTGAATTCACTCCTAACTCCAGAAGTCTTTTATGCTCAGAAACTCCTACAGGTGACAATCCTCCCCAACAGTGAAGACATTCTTAAGAACTTCAAAACTCTTAAGTTATATGCAAGTAATGGCACCATTCCTCACTGGGCACAGATCAACTTTGTGATTATGATATACTTATATGATTTGATTATTCAATATTTTATGTATTTCAGTAAAGACTGAGATGGATCAATAAAATGTTCACTCTCTTGGAAAAATCTAGATTGCTAGATCAGGAAAACTCCACTTGTGACTGGTCTATTTAAAACAAGACACCTGGATGGATTTTATTTTCTAGTTGTCCACTTCCCCTCAGTTTTATGTTTAGCTATCCAAAAAGGTGCTTGTATTTGTATAGTGCCTTTCAAAACCTCTTACCCCTCCAGAAGTATTTTACAGGAAAAATGCATTAAAAGTGTATTATTTTTCTTAATATGAGAAATATTGCAACCAATTGCGCATGACATACATTTCACACAATGCAATAAAGACCAGATAATGTATTTAACTTTATTACATTTTTAAAAATGACTAAACTTGATGGATCAACTATTATTAAAAGCATCAGAAGAACTCCCCTGCTCTACCTCAGAATAGCAGAATGTTTTTTTTATATGCAGCATAGAAATTAGATGGGGCCACAGTTCATTTGAAGGCTAGCACCACTGACACTGCAGCACACCCCCAGTACCCACTCGAGCGTCTGCCTATATAATATATTCCAAATCTCTGGCACTGAACCTGAAAGCCCCACATTCTGTGTCAAAGGTAAGATTTCAATGAGACACATGTCAAAACTGTCTCAATGTTTCTTCTGATTTGGATTTTATTTGCTTCTTTTTTTTTGTTTTGCAACTGCCTCAGGACAGTACTTCCAGATCATTTTCTTTTTGTATTTCTGAATGCAATTATAAAATAATTAATTAACTTGGTATCACTTTTAAAAAAAAAACTGGCTTGGAATCATTTCAATAAAAACATATAGTTTTTATCATGAAATCTAGACATGTTGAGAGTGAGCTGTGAAAGTATCTATGAATCACAGAACAGACTGCCAGTTTCTTCTGTAAAAGATTGGTTTCACATATTTATTAGTAGAGGAATAATTATAAGTCATAGAATTAGACTTTAGACAATAGTTCATCATAGTTATGGCTGTATGTTTAACTTGACCTTTGTCAGGACTTGAATTTTCAAATACTGAAATTAAGGCTGACATTTACTATGTGCCTCAAGGCTAAATTTGCACTCTTTTATTTATTAAAATGTAACTGTGATGAATCTCTGAAGAACTTTACCTGGATACTTTTGACAAACAAAACCATAATAGTTCGTATTGCAAGTTCTTGTGTACCACCTTCCTGTGGAATGATAAGCATGACTATTGGACAATAAAGCACACCTTTTTGATTCCTCTTGTAAGATAGGGCTATTAAGATGTTCTGAAGTCTACAAAAAAATTACAAAAAAGTTAACTGTTATAATTAGCTAAGTTTCAGACATATTTTATGTAAACATCCATCAGGAAATATTCAAAAATAAAGCAATCCAATGATCTTATCCTTATGCTATTTGTTTTGAAGTTACCCTGTAATAACCAAAGGTCTTCGCAACTGTTCAACGCTCTTTCAAATTGGATTTTGGAGATCAAAGATTGCCACTTATAGCTCTGCTGGAAAAAACAGCAATAGACTAAGTACCAGTTGACCTTTGCTTTTGTACTGGGTGTCAAAAATCAGGTGGAACACATTGTTTACAAATGCTGGATGGATGGTTTGTCTTTTGGCCCATGCAAAAGTCACTGGAGATAATAAAACAGCCCTTGAAAGCTCTTTTTCAGGTTGCCTCAAAAATTATAACTCTTGTCCAGTTGGCCGTCTTTTCAGTGAATCTAATATTAGTTTACTGCTGGTCTACTTGTATCAGGGCTCAAGCCGAGTGGGTCTCATTTCTACTGGTAACCAAATCTGTATGAAGAGCTCATTTCATCAAGTTTGTTGGGATGTACAGTGGCTGTTGCCAAGAAAATTTTTTCGAAGGGCTAACTTTCAGATGCATGCCTATTCCATCCACATACATCCATGCAGGACATTTATACATTTGAATTAGGAACAGAAGTAGTCTATTCAGCCCCTTGGGCCTGCTCTGCTATTCAAAAAGATCACAGCTGATCTACTTGTGTTTTAATTTCCTCATGTCCATCTGTCCCCATAATCTTTGATTACCTTACCTAACCAAAAGATCTACCTTCACCTTAAAAAAAATTAAATGCTCTCACCTCTACTACCTTCTTAATCAGCCAGTTCCGAAGTCTCAGGAAACAATTTCTTTACAACTGTACCTTTAAAGGATGACCCCTAATTTTTAAACTGTGTCCTCTAGTTTTGGATTCACAAGAGGAAACATTATTTCTACATCCACTGTGCCAATATTGTTCAGGATTGCATTTATTTTGATCAAGTCACCTCTCTCTCTCTTCTAAATTACAATGAAAACAAGCCCATTAAATAAAGAGATAAAACTGCACATGGCACATTTATCTTCAATCCCTCTTGAGGCAAAGTATAGCATTCCATTTGCCATCTTAATCATGTGTTGCACCTGAATAATAATATTTTTTGATTTGTACAGTGGAACTGCAGAATTCTGCAGTCATTCCCATTTAGGGACTGTTCTGCCTTTTTATTCTTGCTACAAAATGAACAATTTCACATTTTCCCATATTATACTCCACCTGCCAGATTTTGCACAATTATTCAAATTATCTATAAAAGTCTGTATCCTCACCAAAGCCTCTTCACAACATACATCCTTTCCACCTTTGTGTCAGCTGCACATTTAGGCATCAAACTTTTGCTCCCATTATCTACTCATTGATACAGTTTGTAAAATATTGAGGCCACACCACAAACTTTTGAAGGATGCCACTCCTCATGTTCTACCCATCTGAAAAAAGTCTCATTTATGCATACTCTGGGTTTTCTGCCATTCAGCCAACCTTCTATCCATGCTAGTCTGTTACCCCTACTTCTATTTTGTGTAATAAACTTTGACTTGGCACCTTGTCAAGTGCCTTCTGAAAACCTAAGTGCAGTATATCCACATGTTTTCCTTTATCCACAGTGAACACGACTCTTCACAGAGCTCCAATAAGTTGGTTAACATGATTTTCCTTTCATAGAACCATGCTGACTCTTCCTAATTACTTTGTGCTTTTCCAAGTGATAGTTTTCCAAGTTTTCTTTTCCACCAATAATCTCAATAATCAGTTCTAAAACCTTCCCCATGACAGAGATCTCAAACTAACAGGCTACAATTTCCTATTTTTTGCCTCTCTTCCTTCTTGACATGAGAATTTAGATTTACTACTTCACAAATTGATGGAACATTTTTAGCATTTGGCAAATTTTGAAAGTTTAACAGCCATGCATCAATTACCGCTTTAGCTACCTTTTATAAGACCCTAAGCTGAAGTCCATCAGGACCCAGAGACTTGTCTGTTTGAAGCTTCATTAGTACCACTTCACTGGCAATTTAATTTCACCAAATCCCTCTCTTCATTTCACTTCTCGCTTTGTAATAATTGTTGGAATGTTTTTTATACCCTCTACAGTGAAGACAGAATTAAGTATTTGCTATTTTCATCCATCATTAGATTATCTACTACAAACTTCCCATTCTCTCTCTGTCCAAATGATCAATACTCACTTTATTCACTCTTATCTAGCTTAGCCCCACCCATAGAAACTCTTGCTATCCATTTTTACATTTCGAGCTAGCTTCCTGTCATATTGATTATTTTCTCCTGATTATATCTTAAGTCATTCTCTGTGGTTCTGTATATTCTGACCAATTATCTGACCTGCTAGTCATTGTTATGCAATTGTATTTTTCCCTCAGTTTGATACTGTCCTTTAACTTCTTTATTTAACTGTGGATAGTGGATTCTTCCAGAGGAGTTTTCTTCATAGTAGCAATGTACTTATTCTGAGTATTCTGAACCATGTCCTTAAATATCTGCCGCTGATTCACTATTTATCTATCTTGTAGCCTGGTTAACTTCATTATTATTCTACTAATTACAGCCTAGGTTCGGAGTCTTATATCATCCCTATCTGGTATTTACAGGAATAAACCTCAGCTAATTCACAATTCCATTTACTTGAAAAGATGGCAATCTATAATGGCAAGTTGAATTGAAGATGCATTTTATGAAAGGAGACATGGTCACTAAAAGGTTGAAATTTTTGCCATTGTCACTGACAAGTGGGAGAGGTGAATTGAATTACTTATATGACTATTTTGTGTGTAACTGAACTGGTTTTTAATTGCGTTTTTAATTTACTTTTACTTTTTAAAAATCGGTTGTGTTTTTCCAAAATCCAATTTGTGATGTCTAATTTAAAGATGACCCACAGTAAATTCCTTAGAGTTAAAATAAATAACAAACAAACAATTTCAAATTACAGTACAAAAGCATAATAATATTTCTGTAATTTGGGTGGGTAATTTCAAAATCATTTTTCTTTATTTCATAAAATGTTGCTTGCTCTCATTAAAATATCTTCAGATATATTCCAGTGCTCTAAGTATTCATGATGTAATGTCCAGAAAGTGGGGAAAAATAAGTAAACCACATTTTTCTTTAAATACAGATTATCTTGTTGATATTTTTGTTAAATGGACATTTTGTTGGAGTAACAACATGGCTACACCTGATCATATGATGCAAGTTGACTACAATGTTTGGTAAGTTAGGATCAGGAGTAATCAGTGCATACAAGCTTACATTATCATCCTGGTATGTCATACTCCTTACATTGCATAACTATCCAGCCAAACCAACACATATGAAACAGGTGAAGAGTTCTGATGAAGAGTAACCAGATTTGAAATTACGTCTCTGCTTTCTTTCCACAGGTACTGCCTGACCTGAATTTCTCAACGATTTCTGTTTTCAAACCAGAGACAAGATGTCTACACCATCAAATTCAGATCAAAAGAAACCACTGAAACGCAAAAAGACCTTACAATTAGCTGTTACAGAACAAACTGATTTTTGGTGAAGAATATCAAAAACATTTCATTAACTGAAATAAAACAAAGAACTCTGGGTGCTGGAAATCTGAAACAAAACCAGAAATAGCTGGAGGAACTCAGCAGGTCTGGCTGCATCTGTTGAAAGAAAACAGAGTCAATGTTTTGAGTCCAGTTACCCTTCTTCAAAAGGCTTTATCAATTTAAGTTGCTCAACACAAAATCCTATTTGCATGACAGATACCATTGGGTTTTGAACAGCTTTAATTATACAACTGTAAATTACTTCATCAGTCTACTTGTAACACCAGAACAGAACATCATAAGCAGTTTAAAACAGCTAACAGCTGCTTCAGATCTCATTCTTTCTCAAATTCTGATTTCTGGAAATAATCCTATACTTCTGCCTGCAAAGTAAACAAATTACGAATGAAAGAAAGATCTTGAAATTTTCCACCCAAATTACAGAAATGTTGTTATGCTTCTGTCCTGTAATTTGAAATTGTTAGTTCATTATTATTCTACTAATTGCAGCTGAGGATCAGCTGCTCATTTCATGCCAATCTGATGGGTTATGGGAATAAACCCCTGCTACTAATACAGTTCCACTTACTTGAGAAGATGGTAATCTGTAATGAGGAACAGGAGATATTAAGTGAACAAACCAAATGACTAAAAATACTAAATGCAGCCATACACAAGTAAGTTATTTCCAAATGAAATACAAATAAACTCTTCCTAACAGAAGATTCTTAGCCTTGATAGTATAAAAGTTAAATAGCCAATTCTTTTCATTGATATGTAGGAAAATTAAACATTTAAATGTTAAATAGCAGCCTCTGCATATTATGGTACATTAATAATAGTAGTTCAGCTCAAGATATCACTGTTACTAACATCACAACGACACTGAAGATGCAGCGCTTTGAAAGCTAGTGCTTCCAAATAAACCTGTTGGACTATAACCTGGTGTTGTGTGATTTTTTTTTTTTAACATTGTTATTCAAAAATCAATTACTGAAAATATAACGATTATTAATCTGATTAAATGATCAAACCCATTATACGACAGCCACATCAGTTTATGCAAATATACAGTTACATATCCTATCACATACATATTCACCATATACACACCCACATATAATAAATATTACATAAATATACACCACATACATAATGTTTTCAACTGCCTCTCCACCACTCGCTTCAAATTAAAACTCTTTAAAATGGACCTTACTGACAAAGGTTTTGAATAAAGGGAGGATACTCTGTTGCTCTGTAAACAATCTCATGGAAGTTCTGTGATCACCAAATTGCCCTTTAAGAGAAAAAAACCCACCATGAAGACTATTTTCACAATCCCTGCAGGTTGTGTTACAATATGTAATCTTGCGGTTTTTTTTAGATGTTTTGACAAGGGGAATTGGGTAAGTGGGATGACTGAATGATAAACTTCTTAGTTCTCCCAGGAATTATCTTCCAGCCCATAAATGCATTCAGATAAGCCTGGTAAGGATGACTGGTGCTGAGTAAGAAAGTGTGAATGAAAATTGCTTGAGAAAAGAATTGAAAAAAAAATCAGTCCTGAGATATGGAAGTTGCTGGCTCTGCCAGCATTTATTGACCTTCCAAATTGCCTTAGAGAAGGTGATGGTGAGGTGCTTTCTTGAACTGCTGCTGACTTTGGGTTTAGGGACACCTTCAGTGCTATCAGGGAGGAATTTTCAGGATTTTGAGCCAACAACCGTAATGCAAAAATGATACGGTTCTAAGTCAAGATGGCATGAGACTTGAAGGGGAACTTGCAGGAGGTTGTGCTCCTATGTATCTACTGTCCTAATCCTTTTAGGTGGTCAAAGTCATAGGTTGAAAAGTTCGTGTCAAAAAGCTGAGGTGAGTTCCTGCAGTGCATCATGTAGATGGTATGCACTACTACATCAGAGGTAAAGGAGATGAATGCTGATGGTGGCGAAATGGTACAAATCATGTGGGCTGCTTTGCCCTGAATTGTGTTGAACTTCTCAAATACTGTTGAAGTTAAACCCACTTAGGCAAATGATGAGAATTTCAACATGCTCTTGACTTGTGTAGACAGTGGACAGGCACTGAAGAGACAGCTGTTAAGTTACTTGCCGTTAAATTCCTAGCCTCTGGACTGCTCTTATAGCTACAGTATTTACATAGCTGGTGCAGTTCAGTTTTAGTCAATAGTAGTGCACAGAATGTTGACAGTGGGGGATTCAGTGAAGTTAATGCTGTTGAATTCAATGGATAATGGTTAATTTTCTTTTCTTGAATATGGTCATTGCTTAGCACTTGTAATGTAAAAATGTCTTGTTAACTCTTAACACAAGCCTGAATGCTGTCCAAGACTTGATAGTTATGTACCATCCCTATTTCTGATGTTATGATGGAGGGAAAGTCATTGACATGCCAGCTAAAGATGGTTGGGCCTAAGACACTATCCTGAGGCACTTCTACGAGATGCCTTGTGGCTGAGATGATTGGCCTCCAACAACCACAACTTTCTTTTCTCTGTGCTATGGATAACTCAATGAAGATTTGACCCCCAATAACCATTGACTTGAACAAAAACAGAAATAGCTGGAGAAACTCAACAAGTCTAGAAGCACCTGTGGAGAAAAAGCATATTTAGCATTTTAGGTTGACCCTTCTTCAGAACTGATAATAGCTAGAAAATGTTGGTATATATGCTGAAGACATGGGATGGGGTGGGGGTGAGGATAAAATAGTAACCAATAGGTGTAGATGGAGCCCAGAGGGAGAGAAAGACAATTAAGCAGACAAAAGGGATAGATAATAGTAAGCCAGCGAGAAAGAAGAACAGATAATGTGGACCATAACGAGGTGAAAAGAGGGGGTTGGCTATGCTGACATTTCCGCCACCTCCAAAATGACCCCACCACCAGGGATATATTTCCCTCCCCAACCATTTCCGCCTTTTGCAAAGACTGTTCCCTCCGTGACTACCTGGTCAGGTCCACGCCCCCCAACAACCCACCCTTCCATCCTGGCACCTTCCCCTGCCACTGCAGGAATTGTAAAACCTGCGCCCACACCTCCTCCCTCACCTCCATCCAAAGCCCTAAAGGAGCCTTCCACATCCATCAAAGTTTTACCTGCACATCCACTAATATCATTTATTGTATCCGTTGCTCCTGATGCGGTCTCCTCCACATTGGGGAGACTGGACGCCTCCTAGCAGAGTGATTTAGGGAACATCTCCTGGACACCCGCACCAATCAACCCCACCGCCCTGTGGCCCAACATTTCAACT
>NC_057716.1:59622585-59638314 GCF_004010195.1 Chiloscyllium plagiosum
CCTGACCGATCACCTTCATCCCCTCCCCCACTCACCCATTGTACTTTATGCTACTTTCTCCCCACCCCACCCTCCTCTAGCTTATCTCTCCACGCTTCAGGCTCTATGCCTTTATTCCTGATGAAGGGCTTTTGCCCGAAACGTCAATTTTACTGCTCCTTGGATGCTGCCTGAACTGCTGTGCTCTTCCAGCACCAGTAATCCAGAATGTGTTGAAAGCAGCCAATGTGATGGCAGGGTCCAGTGTGTTGTAGTAGTTAAAGGAAGTGGAAGAAAGTGTTCAGGTTCCAAAATTATTGGACCTTGTAATGAGTCCTCAAGGCTGCAGAGTCCCCAAGAGGATAATGAGGTGTTATTCTTCCAGCTTACACTGAGCCTCGTTGGAGTCCTGCAGCAGAACAGAGACAGAAATGTTGGCCAGGGAACACAGTGGTATGTTGAGGTTGCAGGGAACTGGAAACTCAGGTTTAGCTTTGCGGCCAGACATAGATGTTTTGCAAAGTGGTCGCCCAGTTTGTACTTCATTGCCCCCGTGTAGAGGAGAGCACACTGTTAGTAGCAAATACAGTAGACTCTACGGAGGAAAGTGCAGGTGAATTGCTGCATTAGTTTCAGATTTCCAGCAGTTCTTTATTTCGTCTTATCAAATTAACCAACCTTTCAAATCTCCCTGCACTTGGATTTGTAACTCAAAACATTTAGACTAAGTATAGAACATCTGCCACCAGCCCTTCTAAGATCAGCTAGCAACATAAAACAAGGATGAAAGGAGGGAAGTGTTCTAGTCTGTGCTGGTAAGTCAAGCATTTGAAGAGTCATATTGACAGCAGTTTAATAGAATAGAATAGAACAGAATCCCTACAGTGTGGAAACAGGCCCTTTGACCCAACAAGTCCACACAGAAATTACAGTTCTGACTCCCTCATTGATAATACAAACTGATGGCATAAGAAGGTAGGCATAATGATAAGTTTTCATTTCTTTTGTACCATTCAAGAAAATGGTGCCTTTCTAAATTCTTTATAGTGGCAAAGATTTACCTGTGGATTTCTCAGGAGAGTGTGGGAGGAGGTGCATGTCTGGGGCAGCTGTGCAGATAGAATAGGAAGCGTTGATAGGACATTTTGTTTCCCAGTAGGTGGACCAGGTACATATCATTAAGGAATGTTACCATAAGTTAGAATGTACACCAGTTCACCACGGACTAGAGAATCCAAAGAAGTCGAGTGTGGGGTACTGGAAAAGCACAGCAAGTCAGGCAGCATCCATGGAGCAGGAGAATCGACGTTTTGGAATTCCTGATGAAGGGCTTTTGCCCGAAACGTTGATTCTCCTGCTCCTCGGATACTGCCTGACCTGCTGCGCTTTTCCAGCACCACACTCTCGACTCTAATCTCCAGCATCTGCAGTCCTCACTTAATCTAAGGAAATGTCTAGGAAGTTCATGCATTCTGAAAAAGATGGAATCTTTATTTCTTAGTCTCAAATACCTTTGACATAGGGCCTTCCAGTTGCTATGTTTGAACAAAGACTGGTGCTGTTTTCAATGGCCTGAACTGCCCTTCAGAACTCTCAGGGCTAGAATATTGAGCCAGTGAGAGGGACTGGAATCTGAAAACCCAGGCGGGTTCCATCAGATCAGAATGTGCACTCTATTTGTTCAAAGAAATACACACTGTACACAGGCTTATTAATAATTAGCACATTTTGATGCAGCAGATTTAAATAAATAAACTTACAGGATCATTTTTATATGGATCTGCAGTGTCCCGTGCTGGCTCATTTGGTAACCAGTTCGAATACTTCACAGGCTTCCCATTCACCCAACGTTCAAAATTATCACTGTGTAGTCCTATCCAAACACTAGTTGTCCTATCCAGGAGCTGAATTGTTAAAAATGCTGTGAATTAAAAGTGCAAACAGAATTGAATAAAGCTTTTACAATCCAGCAAGTTAATAATGACTGCAATACTTTTGGGAAATTAATCAGGTATTATAAACAATTAATGGAAATCACTGGGCTATTAAATTATCTCAACAGGAAGCCTGAACAGGAAGACCATTTCGTAAGCACTCTCTGATTTATTTTTTCCATGTCTGATAGAAACGGTGCAGGGTGATGAAAACTGATTTTCTTGCTGCATCATTCCAGGCCTCAAGTGCTTAAACAAAGAGAGCACAACAATCTCTCAAGGTTGTGGAACAAACCTCCTAGTTATGTGCCTGGGATCGTTGGGTCCCTGGGGTGGATCAACATCCTACTCTACACCCCATCTCATTTTAATGCCTGGGCCATTATGTTTGTTCTATATATGCAGAAACAATTATATATGAGTCAAAATCTAAATATGCAATGTCCCATGTTACCTTGTTCTATTTCATTTTCTATTGTAGCCAGGGTTCCTCCACGTATACTGCAGAACATTTGAGCAGAATACCAGTGTTTTAGCTGACTCTTATCCTTTGGGGCATACAGCAGGAAACACTGTCACAGAGAGAACAAAAGTCAGCCATGGATCATGTTTTAAGGTCCATTTATAACTAATAAGCATTCTCAAACTTTGTTTATATGTGGTTGTAAGTTTACTCGCTGAGCTGGAAGATTTACTTTCAGACATTTCATCACCATACTAGGTAACATCATCAGTGAACCTCTGGTGAAGCACTGGTGGTATGGCCCACTTTTTGTTTATGCGTTTAGGTTTCCTTGGTTGGCGACATCATTTCCTGCGGTGATGTCATTTCCTGTTCTTTTTCTCAGGGGGTGGTAAATGGGATCCAAGTCATGTGTTTGTTGATCGAGTTTTGTGCGAGAATTCTTAGAAGCATGGCATTCCAACCAGAATTCTATCAACGAACACATTGACTTGGATCCCATTTACCACCCCCTGAGAAAAAGAACACGAAATTATATCACCACCCCAAAAAAACCTAAACACATGAATAGAAAGTAGGCCATTCCACCAGTGCTTCACCAGAGGCTCACTGATGATGTTACCTAGTATGGTGACAGAACGTCTGAATATAAACCTTCCATCTCAGCGAGCAAACTTACAAACAGAACCTCAACCAGAGCTACAAATCTTCTCAAAATGATCGACTACATTTCAGAATTAATAAATTATTTGTGAACTACTTTGACATGTATTCAGATTATGAAATGTTCTAGACAAAACTTTTTGTCTTTCTTTGTCAATTGCAGATGAAAATTATCAAGCAGAGCATCTAACTTAATATTCATTAGGAACATGACACAAACATAACAGCATCCTATTTTCATCTTGCAGTTTTGGTGTTTAGATTATTTTAATACTTATTTTAATGCATTAGCTCCACAAATGGACAAGTTAACAGTGCTACAAGCAAAAATGTATACTATCAATCTGCAGTCATAAATATGTTCATTATGTAAAATAGTCCAATAATTTTCTTTTCATTTTCTAAAATCACCTTATTTTCAAAATACAGCCACCCTTTTGGACACGAAAGATCTGGAAGGTAACTCTCAACTTTGTGAACCTCTATCAGTGATATATTGTGTCGTTCACAGATGAAAGGAAGAGATAGAAAACACTTGCTATCACCCCAGCGTCCTGTCAGGGTATAAAAATGCAAATAGACGTGACATTACAGTACAGGTGACAAAGACAAAATTGCAATTTAATTTAAAAAAAATTAAAATGCATCTTGAAACATGCATTTTGCAAATCTAAGATTCCTTTCATAATCTCATTAATATGCTCCAAAAACTATTTAATAGTTGCTGTCAGAAGCTACTTATTTTAATGAAAATATTATGCAAAAATTTATAGCACTAAGCAATCAGTTTACTAAAAACACAGTGTCCAGCACCTTCAGCCATGATGTTTCATGACTTCTTGCTAATTGATATTGCACCGCTTTTTTTCCTAAACCTAAACCGAGCAACACTTTTTTTCTTTTAGTCTCCAAAGATACCAATATAGAAATAGAATAAATATATTTTAAGAAATATCCTTCAATTTGATCATAAGCATTTCTTTTATTCAGTCCATCTTGGGACAGTTAAAATTCATCCAATGCTAGTACTGTCTTGTTTGTAAATAGCTCTCTAAATTGTCTACAGATGTAACTTCCTCATCTCTGCTGTTTTACATTCTGTGACACAAATTAATAATTGTATTATTTTTCTCCTAATCGTACATGTCTTAATGTAACTGTCAGAGCATTCTTACATTCTCGTTTTGATAAAATTCTTCTCAATACAGCTATCCCATTCCCTTTCTAACTTCCCTATCTCTCCTGAAAATGATAATTGTGGTGAGGTTCTCACACAATTCATTATGCAGGCCACGTCTAAAACTGCTAGTTTAGTGCATATCTTGATAGTTGCCAATTTAATTTTGAATGCTCGTGGATTTGAACATAACCCCTAAATCTTGCTTTTTTTTTAGGAAATATTTTTTCATTCTTTTTCTTAGTCTTCTCATTTCATAAGTAAGAGACAACATATTTTATTTCTTGGAACTGCATCCTGAAATGGAACAAAAACAGAAATTGCAGAAGAAACTCAGCAGGTCTGAAAGAGTTTCTGTAGATTCGCATTCTATAGAGTGGGAATGAATGGGGAAGTGGTTTGAGCCTCTGTCAAGTGTGAGGAAATAAGAATGTGATTCGGTAATTTGGAATTGGGAAGGATTGGAGTGAACGAGAAATTGATTTAGGTTCCCTTGGGATTTCCCCATTTCTTTTACTAACATTAAGTATAATATAATAAATACAATAATTTTATACATTGTTGATAAAATTTGTTGTGAATTGCTTATGTCCTGAATAGCATCAGTTGAGCAAATTAGTCATTTTTGTTGGTCTCATGGAGTTTTATACATTTTGAGGTGGCTTGTGGAACAATGGGGTAATCAGTAATGAGACCTTTCTCCATTCTGCAGCATCGTTTGCATCACTCCTTACCTCAAAGTCTACATATGTAACAGTTCTTATAACTCTGAAGTTCCTTGTAATTGAATCCCTCTGCTAGCTGTGTGCAGTGGGAGGAATAACCCAGTTTAGATACTCAAGGAATCTTTTACCAACCTCCTTTATTGAAGCATAAGTGGGGAACTGAATTAAGAGCAACATCTGACTTCCAACTCTCCAAACAATGGTTAGAGTTTATTTTATAGCATCAAAGTAAAGTAGTTTACAGAGTTCACATAATCCACCAATTACACAATAGTTTTCATTCAATTTTGAACAACACAATTGGTACAATATACTTTTTTGATCAGAGTCCACCTATTCCTTGTTCTTAGCTGCTTGTCTGGGTTGTCAGGGTTCAAACTTGTCAGGGTTCGCCCACTCTTTCCATACCCAGACATGTTTGTGCTATGCTAAGCTTGTTAGTCACAGTTCACCCACACGCATGCCCGGAAAAGATTGTGCTACATTAAACCATTTTGTATTTTGAATTTTCAAACAAACTTACTGAAGGCACATGTGATTTCAAAAACAAGAGTGATATGCTAGATTTTCTCTTGACATCTGAGGGATTTCTCAAGTGTAAAATCTACTCCATTCATAAAGTAATTGGCTTACTCAGACTAGAAATAGTTCCCTCAAAGACATACTAACGCATCCATTTTATACATTGAGCAAAGTTATGTCACTAATTACAGTCACAAAACAATTAATGATTGGTACAATGTAATATTACCTGTTTTTGATGACATGTAAACACATCTGCCACTATGCTTAGGTAAACGGCTTGGATAGTTGAAATCCCAGTTGTTGTAATACATTGTTGAATCATCTATCCAGCTATATACAAATATATAAATGATTTATTGTGGCAAACATAATTGATGATTTATTAATGATATTACCGGACAATTATTTGGATTTCTTACCGAAATCCAGCTTTGGAATTTTCTGCATATAATCCAATCCACCACTTTTCATGCCCATTTGCTAAAAACTGCAGAACATCAAAATTTCATGAAAAAGAATTACATGAATTGTGTCTTTTGTTATAAGCTGCAAAACATAATGATATCTGGAAGAGCCCTGAAATACTAATGTTAACTAATTGGACAATCAAAGTACACAGTCAGTGAGGTAGCTAAAATTAGGTGCTAAGATACACGTGCTTCAACAGGGTGTCTTCAGATTTGATGTTAAATTGAGGTAGTTCTACTTCCTTCAGGTCTTCATTTTGGGCCTGAAATCTAATAGCTATGGGGAAAAGAGATCGAGCCAGTTTGTCATTGAAGCTTAATGTTGAAGATGGCTTAATTAAAACAGATGTTAATGTTGAGGAATAATAAGGAATACAGAATGAAACTTGGCTGGATCTGCAGTTCTGATTGCTTTTTTGTTACAATTGGCAGGTCATAGACCTTGCCACCATCACTTTCAGTTGTAACCTGAGTTTCTCCCAAGGAGCTGATTAGACTAGGCCTTATAGTTTCTGTTTCAATAAACATCCGTCAATACACGAGACTGTTGAGTATTTTACACTGATATCCCAGTGACAAGCTTCAAAAGAAGTAAATTTTCATATTGTTCTTCAGAAAAACATAAAAACATAGTAAAATGTTCTATTTAAGTGAAGTAGCTTTAAACCTGGTTTTAAAATTAAAGCCATGTCCAATCAGACAGAGGATCTTAGTTTGACAATTTGTTGGGTAGGTTAGATTAAGTTTTTGTTTTGGAAGTTCTTTCGAGATTTTTCTGTGATTTTTACACAAATGGTATCATTTTGCTGCATAAGTTTCACAAATAGTATTCTTTTTCATTGTCCCCATGAAAAAGAAACCTATGACGATTTATTCAGATGAATTTAACATTGTAACTTAATATGGGTAAAATAGATAAATACATTGCTCTATGAGTTAAGAATGCACAATGACTTGAGCATATATTTACACTGCCTGGCAAGAAATGCATTAATTTGATGAATATAGTATTGGAACTGCTGCAATGTACACTACATTCAGCAGATTAAAAATCAAAAATCTAAAATGTGTGAATTGGCCTAGTAAGTAACTGAACAGCTTTCAAAGAAGCAAAATTTACCCCCATTCATGCTTTATTATATGTCACATGGTTAACTGGAAATTTAAATGCATCAAAATTTGTCTTATAATTCACAATATAGCAGTTTATATCTGGTTACAACCTAACAAAGAAAGCAAAATGATTCATACGAAAGATTTAAGTCATTTAAGGTCCAGCATCCATTGGCTGAGACACTTTTGACTGCAACATATTTGCATAGTGACCTATACAAAGGTAATGGTAAAGTCGCCATAGTCTTACCAGGCTATAGGACTGCTCTCTCATTAGAGAGTAATAACTGGTGGTGGTTTAACCAGAGTGTCACTATGCTTCAGGTGAGGGGCGAGGTTGAGAATGAGAATCCTTCATGGTGACCTCAGTTGATGTGGGAATTGAACCCACGCTGTTGGCATCCCAGTAAACGAGCTGTCCAACTAACTGAGCCCTGACCTGTACAAAAGTTGAAGGCAGTCATGCTTTTTTGACTTTCGGTAGGTAAAGTTGAAATGTTCACAATCATCCTCTAGAGGGCTGAGGAGCAGTTTTGTTCTCATTGATTTGTATGGATCTTTTCCAACCACTGGGCAAGTAGGCAATATGAATGTGACAGCTGTAGAAATGACACTGCTCTACAAAAAAAACGATGCATCTAGAGCTGAGAGAGATAGTGTTATTATAGATCGACTTCACAAAGTGTTTTTGTAATGAGATTCAATAGTACTCAGAAATCCTAGCTGTTACTGCTATAAAATCTGCTTCATCGTGAAACAAAATTTTGATCTTCTTTTACCTTTTCAATTCTGTTTTTAATGAAGTCCTGTTCTTTGGCTGTATTTATAGATGCCAAGTCGCTACCCATCAAACTACAAGCCACAGCAGCTGCAAGCCACTTCCCCTCCGTCTCAAAAAACAAATATTCAGCTCCTTGAAAGAAGATCCAAGGTGCAAATGCAAATTGCTCTTCTGCACAGAGGAAACAATTCAGAATTTACAGGAATACAAATTAAGCTGCACAGCTTTTAAATGTTAACCTTATTCACACCAGCATTTTCAAACAATCTCCATGATACATTTTATAACCTATTCACAAGAAATATGAGTTAAAAGCTTATACTGCTAAAATGATCATAAATGCAAACATTATCTGATTGAAGTTACAAGTAATTTATATTCGTATCGTGTCCAGGCCAAATTCATGAATATTCACCTAGAAATTCCAGTCAGCATCAGAAACTGTACTTCCGATGGCGATCATTTATCTTTAGATTAGTTCTGCACTGGAGATTTCTGGACCCCAGCCTTCAGTTATCAAACAGCAGAGACTTGTCCAAGAAAAAGTGGAGCCAGGGGGAGAATCATTGTTGAAACCTCACTCCATTTTGCAGCAGGGTGTTCTAAGCTGGAGTTTAAATATCCAGCAGCATAGCAAGCTCCTGTGACAGCTCCTCAGGAAGGGTATGTATATAAGGCAAATGTTGGGGGAGGGTGTGAGTTAGTTTGGGCAGGGGAGGAGGGTATATGTAGGGTGCCAAAACAAGTCACTAAGTTAGGTTCAGGGGTCAAGTCAGTGATGGTTTGATGGTTTGTTGGTGTTTGGGGTAGGGTTGCCATGGTTTGTTGGTTTTTGGGGTAGGGATGGGGGGGCGGGGTGGGTATGCAGGTTGTCCTGATGGGTTGAGATTTTAACGGTTTTTTTTTTACACCACAAGGGGCCTTGTGGCCCATTCAGATGTAGTAGTAAGGTGGGAGCAGTTGAATTTATTAGTTACCCCACATTATAGTCCAAAGATGTGCAGGTTAGGTGGATTGGTTATGCTAAATTGCTAATGGTGTCTAGGGATGTGCAGACTAGGTGGATTAGCCATGGGAAATACAGGGTTACAGGCATAGGGTGGGAGGAATGCTCTTTGGAGGCTCATTGTGGACTCGATGGGCCGAGTGGCCTTTTTACACACTGTAGGAGTTCTATGATTATCCAGATTTTTTAATCCTCGAACATTTCCTGATTAAAAAAATAAGTTTACAGAAATTGGAACTGTCCAAATACTCCAACATTAAAAAAAATCTTCAGAGGATTCAAGATGCAGGGGAATTGCCAAATCATAATGTTCAAATTCCCTCACAATTCTCTCAAAGTCAGTTGCATTGGGGTTTCTTCATGTTCCTGACATGCGACTCCAATTCATTACCTGGCCATCAGAAAATCTGGGCCAATATTTATGAGTAGGAAGAGAAAATCATTTAGATTTTGATTTCTGAGCCTGAAATTTCTTTCTCTTATCACAAGAGTAATGGGGTAGGACAGGCTTTGAGATGAATTTGACCTATTTTTCTAGTTCAATTGATTGAATAAAGAGAAGTGCTCCCCGATGGAATTGTATTATCATCCATTAGAGCTAAAGGGGAGAATGCAGAGGGACTGCAGCAGGACAACTGACTGTGCACAAGAAGCAGAAAAGTCCTAACGCAATAAATATGGCATGTTTTAGACCTTATAAAGACTGAGGTATAGAAAAAAAGGAAGATTTTCTCTCCATTAAAAGATTTTTTTCTTGGCACCGTTGGAATTAACTCTTAGGCAAGAAACCTAAGTCAATCTAAGGAGGCTGAAATTCAGGCTTCTCTTTTCAGGATAGGTTTATCAGCTCTTAATGTACAGTTTGTGAAAGAAAAGGTAAAACATAAAACTGGTCAGATCCTGTTTTACCTCAGTGGATAGCACACAAGTCAACCTTGGTTCTGTCAATGGTTCTGTCACTATGGGGATAATGAAGTGAATCAACAGTTTCACGAAATACTTATTGCTTTACAGGCAATTATTGTTCACATTACTTGAGCATTTACTGCTACTTTTGCTTACCATCAATGTACCAGTCTGGTTTTTTCAGTTCAGCTCCTAAATAAAACAATTGATTAATCAATTAAATGTTCACTGCACACATTCCATTATTAGGCAAAATAATAACTTTTTCACATTTAAATAAAACCAAAGCATTTACCTTTTGGCATTTTACAAACCCATCCCAGCTTTTCATCACAACGAAAAGGTGCAATGGTTTTATCAAATTTGTATGCAGCACAAATTCTGACATCATCATCTTTGTCTCTATCAAGTGAAAACAAAGAAACAACCTAGAAACCAAGAGATAATACAACAGTTTAGTTTTTCATGATAGCTGCAGGTTGGAAATCCAAGTAATTACAGTTTTTCTTTCAAATGTTCCTCATTGATTTGTTCATACTGATTAACTTGTCATTTTGCTTGTTCAGCAATGGTGTATTTGGTGAAAAATGCATGCATAATATCATGTGCTCGAGTTAGAATAATGTTGAACCTATAGATTTGCATAGCTGTGTGTGAAAAATATACATTTGATCATATTATTCACATTTAGCTAAAGGAATTAAATAATGACATAGCCTAGTGTGAATGATTAAATTGAGCACAAAAAATTAAACAAATTAAATAGAGTCATAGAGATGTACAGCACGGAAACAGAACCTTTGGTCCAACTCGTCCATGCAGACCAGATATACTAAGTAAACCTAATCCCATTTGCCAGCATTTGGCCCATATCCCTCTAAATTCTTCTTATTCAAAGACTTATCCAGATGCCTTTGAAATGTTGTAAATATACCAGCCTCCACCACTTCATCTGGCAGCTCAATCCACACACGCACAACCCTTTGTGTGAAATAGTTGCCCTTTAAAAGGTCCCTTTTAAATCTTTCCCCTCACACCCTAAACCTATGGCTTCCAGTTCTAGACTCTCTCACCCTAGGAAAAATACTTTGTCTATTTACCCTATCCATGCCCATCATGATTTTATAAACCTCTATAAGGTCACCCCTCAGCCTTCAATGCTCCAGGGAAAACAGCCCCAGCCTATTCAGCCTCTCCCTATAGCTCAAATCTTCCAACCCTTGGAACATCCTTGTACATCTTTTCTGAAGCCTTTCAAGTTTCACAACATCATTCCTATAGGAGGGAGACCAGAATTGCACACAATATTCCAAAAGTGGCTTAACCAAATGTTTCCATTAAAATGCTTGAAAAATTAAAATCACGGAATTACAGAGGAACTTCAATTATCCGGCATTTGATTATCTGAATATCAGATTATCTGAAAAGATCGCAAGGTCTCGAAGCTTGGCTAATCTATGTTATCCGGCATTTGATTATCAGGAATTTGATTAACCAAACAAAAT
Organism: Chiloscyllium plagiosum; assembly: GCF_004010195.1. NCBI lineage: Eukaryota > Metazoa > Chordata > Chondrichthyes > Orectolobiformes > Hemiscylliidae > Chiloscyllium > Chiloscyllium plagiosum. Next base: position 59,633,830 of record NC_057716.1, read on the forward strand.
ACTCCCCACCTGAGTCGTTTGGATAATCGAGGTTCCTCTGTACAGAGGGTAGGATGCCAAATAAAATCATATTCCAATTACTTCAGTTATAAATATTTTGATAAGCTCTCCTGATGATTCAACAAATTGGTCCATTGATTTAATAATCCATACAAACCACACTGGTGCAGTCATCATCTATGGTGGCAAGGACATTCCGAACGAACATTTAACAACAACCAGTGAATTAATTTTTCATTTTTGGGTGCATTTTTGTTTTAGAGCCTTGAAAACATCTTCTTTTGGAAATAATTTTATGGATTATGTTATGATCCCCTTCTTCTGCCTTCTTTTGAAAGCTCATGCTCTTTGAAAAGTCTAACTCCCATTTTCTTTGGTGGTCCCACAATCTGTTGTTTCCTTTTGTAAATTCTGCTGTCAGCTATGTAGTTGGTTTCTTTGGTAGACATTTGTTTAAAACAGTTTGGGAAGCACTAAATCAAAGGTTTGTTCATATTTAGTGTCAAACAATGATCATTACATTGAATGTGTCTTTACTGAGCACGTATCAAGACACTGAATGTAAAGGTCATTCATATTCCTGCCATCTTTTTATCATCAAGGTTAATGACTCAACCTCAACTGAAATGCACAAGTTGGAATTGACTCTTCATTTTGCGAACACTGAAACAGATCAAATTTTCTACAAAGAAGTATGATAAAGTCTGGCTATAAGTTTTTTAAAAAAATGCAATACATAGTGGAATTAACAGACTTAAAAAAACATATCCTTAGAAGGTCCTGAAGACCAAAGTATAACTATCATTTGAGTGAACATGAAAAGAGGATGATAAGGCATGAGATAGATTCATAGAATGTGAAACAGGAAAGATGGGCTAAATTTCTAAATCAATACTAAGAAAGAGCAAGCTACACCAACTGTAATTATTGTAAACTTTAATGAAACATTTGACCTGAAATGTTAACTCTGCTCTCTCTGCCACAAGTACGACCTGATTTGCTGAGTACTTCTTAACAACATTGGTTTTATTACAGTAATTAAGGTAATGGATGAAGACTGCAGGAAACAGAGCTGGATAGATGAAGCAAAAGAAAAATGTGTTCCACAGTGACACCATTGAATTAAGAGTTTTGAACTGTAAAGGGGAAGGAACACCAACAAGAACATCAATTCCTCCATGATATTATGCTCCATTTAACACTGAAGAAATTGTGTGGTTCTGAGGGTGTGAAAGAAACATCCCATACACATGCAAGCTCTTTCTTCCAACCCTTCAATTAATAGGCCATTACCTTCCAAAACTGTCTGTTTTTATTTGATGGCTCCAATGTCTTTTTTCTTCTATCTATTTCTATCCTTCAGCTCAAGGGAAAAAAATTCTTAAGAGAATCAAATCATACACACAGAATTGCAAAAATAATATACAGTGTAAATTAACTGGAAATATGCTGGGAACATTAATGGCATAGAAATAAATTGGAGTTACTTACCCCAGTGCCATCACTCCAAGCCCAGGAGCCGACAGAAGATGGATTCCTTTTGTTAAATCCAATCCAAAACCATCTTTCTTCTTCCCTAGAACATATATAAACAAAATTCTAGGCTAACTTATTTCCCAACTAAGTTTATTTGCGTTATAGAGCTATTACAAATCTTGGTGTTCTTTCTGGACTTGATATATTAGCAGTCCCCTGACCACTACCATCTCATTTATATGGGCACTTCCAGGCTTTTCTAATTGAAATAATTTGGGCATACGTGCCCAAAAACCTTGTATACTGGAGTGTTACAAAGATCATAGTCAACATTTTGTTACAAAAATAAACAGTGCGTGCGCATGCGTACATATATATGTATGTGAGACAGAGAGAGAGAGAGAGAGAGAATGTGAAGACCTTTGAAAATGTCACCAGTAATGCTGTTTGAGATGGATTCTCCCTATCATTTGGGAGGACAGGTGTACTGGCATCAATATTCTTGAAGCATCAAGGCTATGGTCATCTGAAGTCAAGAGTGTGGTCCTGGAACAAGCCTCATTCCTGATGAAAGGCTTATTCCTGAAACGTAAATTCTCCTGTTCCTCAGATGCTGCCTGATGTGCTGTGCTTTCCCAGCACCACACTCGCAACTCTGATCTCCAGCATCTGCAGTCCTTACTTTCTCCCTGTGATCATCTGAAACCAGCTCCACCGAGCCAGGCACATGATTAAAATGCTGGATTCCAACTGCCACAGCAAATCCTCTTCACCCAGCTCAGGAATGCACTCTAACAACAGAAGGATAAAGGACACATTTCAAAGACTCTCTGAAGATTTCCCTCAAGAAATACAACATAGATGTCAATGCATGGGTGATCCGCATTCAGAAGATACTGACTTGGAGGAAATTCCTGTATGAAGGGACACAATTCTTTAAGAATATCCATCAACAAGAGCAAGTATGGAAAAGGAACCGAAGGATTCATAGAATCCCCACAGTGTGGAAACAGGCCATTTGGCCCAACAAGTCCACACCGACCCTTCAAGGATGATCCCACCTAGACCCATTCCCCCACCCTATTATTTAACATTTCTCCTGATTATGCACCAAACCCACACATCCCTGGACACTACTGCCAATTTAGCATGGCCAATTCACCTAAACTGCACATCTTTGGACTGTGGGAGGAAACAGGAGCAACCAGAGGAAACCCACACATACACAGGGAGACTGTGCAAACTCCACACGGCCAGTTGCCCCGAGGGTAGAATCGAACCCAGGTCCCTGGCACTGGGAGGCAGCAGTGCTAGCGACTCTGCCAATGATCTCAAGGCCAAGGACCTGTTCCATCTTCCATTAACATCTGCCAAATGTGTGGTCAGGGGTGTGGCTCCAGGATTAGGCTCATCAGTCACACAAGGACACACAGAACCCATGAGCAGCGACAAAGTATTTTCTAGGTGGACAATGATACTCATTTGTGAGTGATTACTGATGACAATGTATATATTAAACAAAACATGCACTAGAACCTTAGTACTATAGCTTATAAAATAGATACGCTATAAATAGTTTTACTTTTTAAATCCCCTCCCCAAGAGTTCCCTTATCTAATAAAATCACCAACTCAAAGGTATGCCATATTTGGAAATTGGAATTTATCTTCAATTCTCTTCATTGTTTCACCTTATCCCCAAGGTACAAATTTCATGTGGTTCCTTCCATTAACTTTTGGTAAAGCGATTTTCCAGTTTTCTTCAAAATTCTCAGACCGTGGACTCTTCAGCTCTCTTGCCCTGGCTTTGGACATGCATAGACATTGTTTTTCCAATCTGCTCCCACAATTCCTTCACAGCTCTTTAGTGAACTATTCAAGCAGATTGCTTTCTGCTACAAAGTGCTTTGAGGATGACTGTAGATTTCAGAAAACCTTCCAGCTTCTTTCCCCTCATGAAATCTAAATTGAATGGTCTACTTCTGTTAGCTTAATTAATAAATTAAACCAAATAGACTTCCAACCAAGGTTCCACATTTAAGGCAACATACCATACGTGGCCCATTACCAGGTAGAAATCCAAATAAACTACCTTTTAATTCCAATGCTTTCCATCATTCTGGAAAACCAAATATCTCTAACAAAGGTAGGAAAACACTTCAGATTTACTGGCACCATTACTCAGCAAAAGCAAACTCCCAATTATTTATAGTGTTACCTTTCCAGCTCTGATCATGAATCAACATCAACAGAATCTGATATTGCCAATTGTCTTAGATACGATTACTGTTTATCTTACCAATATATTGAAAAGTTCCAACTCTCAGTTTAAAGATATACACTAAAAAGTTATGAATTATGAACCAGGTTTTCACAATAGTGTCATGTCATTCCAAAGATCTTTCCTAGAGTAATATATTCTGCAGCAAGTGTTGCTTTGACATTTGGCAGTGATATAAATTTTAAATATATGGGAGTATAAAGGTCCAGATGATTGCTTTCTCACCAGTTTTTCAAAAGTATATGACTTTCTCCTCTCTGGGGCAGGTTATTTTGCTGCCGACTTCTCAGATCCAACAACAAATTCCCTTTATCCCCTGCTGGGAGGCCGTGAAAGCAATTAAAATAAATCTGATTCCAAGAAGTCTTAATCAAAGTTGCAATACTGCACTTCCAAAATCAGTTTAGAGTTTATCCTGAAAATCATTGCAAATGATTGATTTAGCTTTTAAAAGTTTCTTTTTCAAGATTGGGATTGTTAAAGGAAATTTCACAGCTATCAACTTTGTGCATTTTAAATAAAATGCAGCTACTTTCCACTAGATCTTTCTCATAAAGAAAGGGCTCTGGACAGGATGAGCCAGCTGACCACGGCACCATGGTGCAGAAGGCCATTCAAGAGGGGGGAGCAAAAAGACAAGTTGTTGTTATAGGGGATTCTATAATTAGGGGGACAGATAGTATCCTTTGCAAGCCGGATCGGGAGTCTCGCATGGTGTGTTGCCTACCC
>NC_057716.1:59640262-59662405 GCF_004010195.1 Chiloscyllium plagiosum
AGAGCAAAAATGGCAGGGGTTTGTGGGTATAATTGAGGACACTGTACAGAGGTTCATCCCCAAGAAGAGAAAGATTATCCGGGGAGGGATTAGACATCCATGGCTGACAAAGGAAGTCAGGAAATCTATCAAAGAAAGAGAGAGAGCCTATAAAGTGGCCATGAGCACTGGGAAGTTAGAAGATTGGGAAGGCTACAAAAACAAACAGAGGATAACAAAGAGAGAAATAAGGAAGGAGAGGATCAAATATGAAGGTAGGCTAGCCAGTAATATTAGAAATGATAGTAAAAGTTTCTTTCATTACATAAGAAACAAACGACAGGCAAGAGTAGACATTGGGCCACTTCAAACTGATGCTGGAAGCCTAGTGATGGGAGATAAGAAATAGCAGGAGAACTTAATAAGTACTTTGCATCTGTCTTCACAGGGGAAGACATGAGTAATATCCCAACAATTAAAGGGAGTCAGGGGGCTGAGTTGAGTATGGTTGCCATTACAAAAGAGAAAGTGCTAGAAAAGCTAAATGGTCTTAAAATTGATAAATCTCCTGGCCCCGATGGGCTACATCCGAGAGTTCTGAGGGAGGTGGCTGAGGAAATAGCGGAGGCGTTGGTTGAGATCTTTCAAAAGTCACTGGAGTCAGGGAAAGTCCCGGATGATTGGAAGATCGCTGTTGTAACCCCCTTGTTCAAATAAGGATCAAGGCAAAAGCTGGAAAATTATAGACCAATTAGCCTAACCTCGGTTGTTGGTAAAATTCTAGAATCCATCATTAAGGATGAGGTTTCTAAATGCTTGGAAGAACAGGGTCGGATTAGAATAAGTCAACGTGGATTTAGTAAGGGGAGGTCGTGCCTGACAAACCTGTTGGAGTTCTTTGAAGAGGTGACAAGTAGGTTAGACCAGGGAAACCCAGTGGATGTTATCTACCTAGACTTCCAAAAGGCCTTTGATAAGGTGCCACGCGGGAGGTTGCTGAGCAAGGTGAGGGCCCATGGTGTTCGAGGTGAGCTACTGGTATGGATTGAGGATTGGCTGTCTGACAGAAGGCAGAGAGTTGGGTTAAAAGGTTTTTTTTCGGAATGGCAGCCGGTGACAAGCGGTGTCCTGCAGGGTTCAGTGTTGGGGCCGCAGCTGTTCACATTATATATTAATGATCTGGATGAAGAGACTGATGATCCCTGGAATGGTAGGTCTAACATATGAGGAACGGCTGAGGATCCTGGATTGTATTCATTGGAGTTTAGAAGATTAAGGGGAGATCTAATAGAAACTTACAAGATAATACATGGCTTGGAGAGGGTGGACGCTAGGAAATTGTTTCCGTTAGGCGAGGAGACTAGGACCCGTGGACACAGCCTTAGAATTAGAGGGGGTAAATTCAGAACAGAAATGCGGAGACATTTCTTCAGCCAGAGAGTGTTGGGCCTGTGGAATTCATTGCCACAGAGTGCAGTGGAGGGTGGGATGCTAAATATCTTCAAGGCAGAAATTGATAAATTCTTGATGTCACAAGGAATTAAGGGCTACGGGGAGAATGCGGGTAAGTGGACTCGATGGGCCAAATGGCCTTACTTCCACTCCTATGTCTTATACTATATAAGAATTTACAAATTTGTTAATGGGAAATGGGCATTGCCAACCCTAACTGAAATTGAGATGGTGGAGCTGAGTTGCCTTTCTGAGCCACTGCTGTTAGGAAATGGAGTTGCAGGATTTTGAACGCACAACAGTGAAGAAACTACGATTTGGTTCCAAGTCAGGATGGTATATAGCTTGGATGGAATCTTGCAGACAATGGTGTTCCCATGTAACTGCTGTCCTCGTTTTTCTAGATCATACAAGTGTATAATGCAAAGCAAAAGTATACTGATGCTGGAAATCTGAACTAAAAACAGTTGGAATACTGAGCAGAACAGGTGGCATCTGTGAACCAAAAAGCAGACATAACATTTCAAGTGAACTGTTGTTACAAATGTCAATAGCTTATCGTCCCAAAAACCAATGGTGCCTGACCTGCGGGATATTTTTCAATTTAAATTGCATTATGATCTATAAAAAAACTTTTTTTTTTAAAAACTGGATATCTAAGTTGCATTCAAAAACATAACTATTTCATAATTTACCTGGCAAACATCCATCCCAAAATTTCATTCAAAAAGACTTCCTCGCTGTAGTGGCTGAAACTTGCAAGATGAGCTCCAAATGCTTGACAAAATTGTTCCGCTTCTTCCCAAGTTCTCTTCTTTAACACTTTCTCATGATGAAATACCTTTGAATGGAAATTCTATATTAATATAATCATAGACCAATGAAATAAAAGTCCAGTTTTCAAATAAAAGGGGGCCATGCCACATGTTTGAACGTGCCACAAAACTGTAACAGGGAGAAAGTGAGGACTGTAGATGCTGGAGATCAGAGTTGAAATGTGTGGTGCTGGAAAAGCACAGTCGGTCAGGCAGCATCCGAGGAGGAGGAGAGTTGACATTTCGAGCATCAGTTCTTCTTCAGGAATGGTGAATTCCTGATGAAGAGCTTATGTTCAAAATGTCAACTCTCCTGCTCCTTGGATGCTGCCTGACTGGATGTGCTTTTCCAGCACCACACTTTTCGACACAAGACTGTAAAGATGGTTTTGGAGCTAATTTTTTTGGGGCTCAGGATGAGGGTGATGCCAGAAATGCCACATTTATTGCCCATCTCCAAATATTGTGCTTGATTTTTTCCTGCAAGGTGGCTGTTTTCCCATATTTCCTTCTCATCCTCTCCTTTTTTTATTTCATCTCTTCCCATGTACTCTTTCCCTACTATTGCTTTCCTTAACTGTCTTTCTCTATTATCCTCTACCATTCTGAGAAAACTCTTCTGGGATACATGTTCTGCGGTAGGAGTGGAAGTGATGGGGATGGGTCAGCTTTTCTCATGACTGTCAGCTCATTACCTTTGCACATGAGGAGCACAGAGAATCGTGTGGTGGAATAGGCACCAAGTCGACATTCCCACCTTTATCTTATGGGTTTGAAGAACTAACATTTAAAAAGGATGCCTGGATAAACCTTTATGTTCTGCAAATGAGAAGAATCACTTGGGCTCTCAGAGTGGATGCTGGCACCTAAACTATCTGGTCCTTCAACTATTCTCCAGTCAGCATGCCTTCCTTCTCAAGAGAGGCTTCTATTTTTGGCTAGACAGTTTTCCACATTATGCCAGCTTCCTTGACCCATATCCCTAACACCCCAGCCTCTCTCCATTGATTATCCTCCATGCACCTCACAATTTCGACTAACGCCACCTGATCGCAACCATCGGACAGCCCAAGTGAAGGCTCGCCAAACAAGAGAAAGTGAGGACTGCAGACGGTGGAGATCAGAGCTGAAAAGTGTGGTGCTAGAAAAGAACAGCAGGTCAGACAGGATCCAAGGAACAGGAGAATTGATATTTCAGGCATAAGCCCTTCATCAGGAATGGGAGGGTTGCTGAGAGATAAATAGGACGGTGGGATAGCTGGGAAGGCGATAGACAGATTAAGGTGGGGGGTGATAGTGATAGTTCGGAGTGGAGGGTGGAGCGGTGAGGTGGGAAATAGAATGAACAAGGTCAGTAGGACAGGTCAAGAGAGCTGTGCTGAGTTGGAGGGTTGGATCTGGGATGAGGTGAGGGAAGGGGAGATGAGGAAACTGGTAAAGTTGATTCCGTATGGTTGGAGGGTCCCAAGGTGGAAGTGGAGACGTTCTTTCTTCAGGTGTCAGGTGGCTTGGATTTTGTGGTGGAGGCAGCTCAGGATTTGCATGTCCTTGGCGGAGTGGGAGTTGAAGTGGTCAGCCACAGGGCGGCGGTGTTGTTTGGTGCGTGTGTCCCAGGGATATTCCCGTAAACATTCCACGAGTTGGCGTACTATCTTCCCAATGTAGAGGAGAGCACATCGAGAGCAACAGACACCGTTTGGATGTGCGGGAAATTCTGCCGGATGTGAAAGAATCCTTTGGGGCCTTGGATGGAACTGAGGGGGGAGGTGTGGGCACAGGTTTTACACCTCTTGTGGCAGCAAGGGAAGGTGCCAGGAGTGGAGAGTGGGTTGGTGGGGGACGTGGACCTGACAAAGGAGTCACGGAGGGAATGGTCTCTGCGGAATGCTGATAGGGGTGGGGAGGGAAATAGATCTCTACTGGTGGGATCTGATTGTAGGTTACAGAAATGGCAGAGGACAATGTGCTGTATCCAGAGATTAGTGTGATGGGAGGTGAGGATGAGGGGTATTCTATCCTTGTTACGGTTGGAGAGGTGGGGTTCAAGGGCAGAGGTGCGGGAAGTGGACGAGATGCGAGGAAGGCATTGTTGACCATGTGGGAGGGGAAATTGTGGTCACCAAAGAGGACAAAGCAGCAGCCTCAGTCCAACTTGTTCAATTCACCTCCCCTATCTGCCTTTTACACAGTCCTGAATCAAAGTACGTTTCTCTTCACATAAGTAGAACTTAGTTGCGAAGGAGAATAAATAACAATTTGGCCTTTTAATAAGCATGCCTGACACGCAAATACATGCAAAATGGCTTGCCAGCGTGAAACTCAATCTAACTTTAGTTCCAAGAACTTAATTGCAAACTTTTTTTTGGTCATGAGGAATCTGAGTTTTGGCCTCCCTCACAATTAATGTCCCTCGCCCACACTGGTTCCCTCCCTGGGGCAGCACAAGATTCCACCCAGAGAGTTTGCTTCAGATAGCCTTATGGTCTTCAGGGACAATTAATTATGTGACAGCTATTTCAGAAAAACCTAGCATAATTCATTCAACAAACACTACTGAATGTAACAAGTTCTTAAAATATCAGTAATTTTAAGCATCTTTTTGTAAATAGAGAATTCTTCAGAAAAAATAAATATAGTACACCATTACTTTAACTGCAAGCCACTTCAACTATTCATAAAGAGCACTCACCTTTGCTGAGTCGATTTGAAATGCTGAGGATTAGAATTTGTTTTGATATAACATGTAATTTGATTTAATATAACATGTAAACGTTAGTAAAAAGCTCAAATTTAAGTCTTCTGCTACTGACAATACTGAAGGTATAAATAAAAAAAACAGTTTTTGCTTATCTTTTCCAAGTGGAGAGTAAAGCTTTTCACCTTGAAGCAATTCAGAAGATCTGGGCTGGACTCCCATCCAAAATGACATTTAGCTTTAGCCTTCATGGCTTGATCAGGGAAGGATTTTGATCGTGGAGCAGATGCAACTTTTTGTTCACACAAAGACATTGCTTTGAAGGTTTTACAGTCTTTAACTTCCCAAAGGATATGAGATTTAACTCTGACCAGTGCAACACAACCACCTGAATGAGCTGAAAAACAAAGAAGGGAATTCACTAAGGATACTAAACAATGTCTTAAATGTCATATTCTCTTCCACTTTAAAATGAGGAAAAGTTTCAAATCCCTAACTTAGTCTTTCTGCTTAAATATTAACATAAATATTTATAAAATGATAAAGGGAAAAGTTAAACAATAATTCAAAATAAAGAAATGCAGTAAATTTTCTTTAATTATCTACCTGGTTGATTTTTATTCCAATTTGTGAAGGAAACTGGTGCATTCTTATCATTTGCCAGTAACCAGGTATATTTTTCAGTCTGATTTCTATCCTGAAGACCTATCCAGAAGTTTTTGTGGCCTTCTCTGGCAAAATTACTGATCAGACTATTAATGAATGCTTGTTCAAACCTACGAGAACAAAGTAAAACTACAATGTTAACTATAGAAATAAACCAAAACAACAATTTATTGGTGGTCCTCAGAGACTGATGCAACATTTCTTTTATATTCAAATTATTCTAACCTCCAATGCAGTTCAAATCTTTATAAACACTGACCCATTCTTCACTTCTATCAGATAAACACATACAGACATTATCGCTTGATCGGTGTTTAGATTTTGTATGCAATTTCTTTCCGAGTTATGGGCTAAATTAGGCAGCAAGAATGTATGTATCAATGTCATCATGGAAGCAGTGCCAGGGTGGTAATGTCACTAGACTAATAATTCAAAATCCTCGGTGAATATTCGGAGGACATGTTTTCAAATACTACCATAGGAGATGGTAACATTTGAATTCAATAAAAATCTGGCATTAAAAGCTCGTCCAATGACGACTGTGTGATAATTATTGATTACCATTAAAAAAAATCTGGTTCAGTAATGTCCCTTAGGGAAGGAAGTCTACTTTCCTTATTTCGTCTGGCATGCATGTGACTTCAGACTCATTGCAATGTGGTTAACTTTTAACTGCCTCTGGACAATAAATTTTGGCCTGGCCATCAATGTACACATTCCATGGATTATAACAATATTCTGAGATTGGACACAATTTCTTACCAATAATCAACAAAAATATTGTTGACTCAGACATAAACTACTGACAAAAATAATGAAAATGTGATTAGACTAGATTAAATTGGCATTACTGTAAGATGCAGAGGGTCTTTGATTTCTCTTAACACAAGAACGAGGAGGAATAGGTAATTCAGCCTTTCAAACCTGCTCTGCCATTTAGTATGATTATGGCTGAAATCATCTTGGCCTCTATTGGCGGCATGGTGACACAGTGGTTAGCACTGCTGCCTCACAGTGCCAGAGACCCGGGTTCAATTCCTGCCTCAGGCAACTGTCTGTGTGGAGTTTGCACATTCTCCCTGAGTCTGCGTGGGTTTCCTCTGGGTGCTCCGGTTTCCTCCCACAGTCCAAAAATGTGCAGGTTAGGTGAATTGGCCATGCTAAATTGCCTGTAGTGTTAGGTGAAGGGGTAAATGTAGAGGAATGGGTCTGGGTGGGGTTAATCTGCGGAGGGTCGGTGTGGACTTGTTGGGTCGAAGGGCCTGTTTCCGCACTGTAAGTAATCTAATCTAATCTATTCCACTTTCTTGAATGTTTCCCATAACCCTTTAACCCACTACTAATCAAAAGTCATTGATCTGCTCCTTAAGTTTATCCAATGCATCAGCGTCCATCATGTTCTGCAATAGCGAATTCACAGATTATTGACCCTTTCAGAGACACAGTTCCTCCTCATCTCTGTTTTAAATCTGTCATACTTTAGACTAAAACTTTGACCTCTCATTCTAAATGTGCAGGTCAAAGATGTGCAGGTCAGGTGAAATGGCCATGCTAAAATTGCCTGTAGTGTTAGGTAAGGGATAAATGTAGGGGTATGGGTGGGTTGCGCTTCGGCGGGGCGGTGTGGACTTGTTGGGCCAAAGGGCCTATTTCCACACTGTAAGTAATCTAATCTAATCTAATCTAAACAACAAGGGAAAATCCATTCTACATCTACTTGTCTAGATCTAATTGGTCAATCCTCTTCAGCATCCTACATGCCTCAAGTAGGTCTCCTCGCATTCTTCTAAACTCTAGCGAGTATAGACCAAAATGTAATATCTCCTAAACCAAGGCTTTCATCTCTAAAATTAATCAAGTGAACCTTCTCTGAACTGCCTCCATTACAAGGGGACCAAATCTGTATGCAGTATTCCAGACAGTCTCACTAATGCTTTGTAGAGCTTTAATTCCCTACTTTTATACCCCATTCCTTAAGCAAAATATGCCAAAGTTTCCTGTGCCCTCCTTGTTACCCAATACACATACATACTAGTTTTCTCCAATTCACCCATATTGTCTGCACAAAAGTATGTTGGAGTTTCTCTCCATTTAAATAATGAGTGGCCTCATTATTCTTTTGACCAATATTGATAATCTCACAACTATCCATATAAAACGTCATCTGCCAAATTCTGGCCATCATCTAACCTACCCATATCCATTTGCAAATTTCTTATTTCTTCAGTGCAATTTGTTTCCCTATCTATCTACCCATCATTTGCCAATTTTATGACCACACATTGATCCCTTCATACAAGGCATTAATATAGATTGGACATAGTTGAGGCCCCAGTCTACACCCATGGCACTCCAACACGAAAACAAACCACTTATCTCATATTGTTTCCTGGTAGCTGATCAATCCTCCATCCATGCTAATACGCGACTCCAAAACCATGAGTTCCTACATTGTGTGACACTTTACTGAAGGCTTTTTTTAAAATTCCAAAAACAGATTCCCAACCATACACCCTGTTTGACACATCTTCAAAGAACTCTGATAAATTAATCAAACATGTGGCTTTGCAAGACTGCATTGCAATTTTCTAAATGTATTGTTATTAACACAAAAAATTCCCTGTGACAGACAATGGGCTAATTGCCAATTGTTTCTTGCTTTCTGTCTCCCTCATTCCTTGAATAGGAGTGTTGTGTTTTTCCAATGTGCTGGGACACACATGCTTGTTACCAACAGGATACTGCTATGGAGTCATAAAAGTGGGTTCTGCCTATCACTCAGACTCTCAAATGAGCAATGCGTGATACAAATTTCAGTGGTTACTGCGATGCCGGGAAAGTAGACCAAACATTTTAAAGGCTGGCAGATTGTAACAAATAGCATGTCGCAAATAACTGATCGCAACAAATAAAGTACTCTACCAACCAAGCTGCATTTGCAAAACTTACAACAATAGATGTGACTCTGTAATTGGACAACATTTGCTGGATAATCCCGAATATGTAAGGAATTAACCTAAAAAGTTCAGGATTGTCAGCCATGCAGCTTGCAACATGTGCATGGACTGGTACATGTGCATGGATTGGAACTTACATTATTAAACAGGGCTCTGATCTTTGCAGTTAGAAAAATCACACATTTTTCAACTCAACAAGGCAGCACGCTCAGAGCACGGGGGACCTGGGTTCAATGTCACCCTCAGGCGACTGTATGGAGTTTGTACATTCTCCTTGTGGGTTTCCTCTGGGTGCTATGATTTCCTCCCACAGTCTAAAGATGTGCAGGTAAGGTGACTTAACCACAAAATATGTCTTGTTACATCGATGCGGTGAGTCTGGGTGGGTGCTCTTCGAAGGGTCAGTGTGGATTCAATGGGTTGAATGGCCTGCTCCCACACTGTGGGATTCTATGAAAACAGGTGACAGGCAATCACTGGCTTAGTTCTGAGGGCAATGTCCTGACCAGTCAACCTGTGTGGTTTAAAATGTAAACAAAGTCTGGTAGTTAACTTTCAACCAGTATTAATGGGTGCATTCTCCATGGCAACATCTCTACCACAGACCATCGTCAAACAATCAACACTCTCCTGTCATGCACTAGAAATGTTGATTTTCTCCCTTAATTTGTATTTTTGCATAATGTCTTAATGATCACAAGATTAAAAAGTTCAATAATTTTTTTTCCATCAACACTCAACTAATGGTAATATCTTCATACTGTTTGTTCTTTGGGTAAAGATGTTTATTATAAATTCCAATGTAACCATAAAATTGAAGCATACAGCAAATACTACAGGGTCTTCGATAGTCTGAATCTATCTGTTCTGTTTAAGGCCACCCTGTAGACTGAAGACATTTTAATCACAGATATCAAAGGTCAAGGAGCATATTCACTTGTCATAAATGCCAGAGTGACAGGTCCTGAAATCTAAACCTGCAATTAAAGTGCATCATTTATTGCCTCTGATGTGTAAATGAAAGAGCACAAATGTTAGGTGAGAAATAAGCCTGTAGTGTTTGTTTTCAGATAAGACACAGTTTCCTTATGCTCTCAATAAAGGTCAGAGAAAGGCATGAACATTTGGCAGTGCGTGCATGCCATTTTGATGAAAGGCATGTACGCAACTAACGACCACCAACAGCATGCAGAGCAGGGACTGTGTTATGAACAGGGCTGTTTCCAAATTCTTTACTCCTTCCTACACTGCTCCAACTTTGCACACAGTTGAGCACACTCATGAAATTAGATGAAAGACAGTCTTAGCGGTGTCATTGAAAGGGATTATGAACTACTCACATGTTAGTTGCGGGATTATTTCTTTTAGCTGGTGGTGGAATTGGATAAATTTTGGAATACTGATTTTTAAATTTTGAACACTTTGCAGGGAGTGGTCTTGCTGATTCTGAATGTTGAAATGGGTGGCTTGGGAAAACTTCCTCTGAAAATTGAGATTAATTGGGAAAATGAAGAGAAACTACAGACAGCAGAATAAGCCGCTGAAAGAAGAGGTGGAGGAGGGAAGAAGAATTCCCAGTCGGGTGGGGTGGAAGGGAGTGGTGTGCATTTCTGTTGAAGGTCTTTAGGGAGCAATTCTCTCATCTGAATTTCATGAATGACCAATTCTCAAAATGCCTTTATTCCAAAGAACGTGACCGAAACCTGCCAACTGAGGTAGCTAATGCTGTGATCACAAGATCAGATTAGAACTGCACTGGCTACAGTTGTTGAGGTGTCCAGTGATAGCACCTTTATTCATCTGGCTCCTTTCAGGCTGATACTGAAGATACATGTAACCTCCTAGTTTGCAGTACAGTCATTCTAAACATTTTCTTGCAAGTGTCTCATAAACACGGGCACTTTCTGAGGCAAAAATGTAATGAGTAACTGATGTGCGATATAAGCTGTTCAAAGTCCATTATCCTGGCAGCAGTCATGATTCCTTCATTCCTGTATCAGTTCTCTGTGCTAAGTGTACTTGAACCTACCTTGCCAAGCTAATGTTAGTTGCTGGGTGTTAAAGGTTATCCCAGGGGAGAGTGAGGACTGAAGATGCTGGAGATCAGATTCAAAAAGTGCAGCACTGGAAAAGCACAGCCAGTCAGGCAGCATCCAAGGAGCAGGACAGTCGATGTCTCCAGCATAAGACATTCCTGATGAGGGACTTATGTCCGAAACGTCAACTCTCCTGCTCCTGGGATGCTGCTTGACCAGCTGTGTTTTTCCAGTGCCACACCTTTTGATGTTAAAGGTTATCCCTTCATGATCCTTACCCAGAACCATTACACGTGTCCTACAATGATAGCTATGCTGCCACAAGGAATAAAAGACAGTCTGCACCCAGCTCCCTCTGAATGGATTACACTGGAAAGACTCTGCATTAGCCAGCTGATGCCTGTCAAAAACTGTGGTTGCATGTTGCACAAACTTACAAGTTATGAGGAAGCCAGCAGCTAAGAAACTCAGGAGCAAGAGAAAGGCGCAGAGACAACAAATGCATTCTTCCACTTTTGGTTACACTAAGTGGCAGGGAGGCTACAATTTACTCAACCTATTTCTGCCTTGGTTCTATATGAACAAACAATTCCTTCACAGTAACTAGTTACCTCACTCACCCATCCCCATTCAGCAACTTCACTATCATAGAACATAGAACATTACAGCGCAGTACAGGCCCTTCGGCCCTTGATGTTGCGCCGACCTGTCATACCAATCTGAAGCCCAATTGTTTGTGAATGACTGTCACAGAAGAAACTTTGATCAACATTTTGGTATCCTGGAGTGTGCTGATTTCAGTTGTAAGAAAGCTGAAATTAGACTGTCACTGCAAGAAATGTATTTCTCAGTAATTTG
Organism: Chiloscyllium plagiosum; assembly: GCF_004010195.1. Taxonomy (NCBI): domain Eukaryota; kingdom Metazoa; phylum Chordata; class Chondrichthyes; order Orectolobiformes; family Hemiscylliidae; genus Chiloscyllium; species Chiloscyllium plagiosum. The sequence goes on from NC_057716.1 coordinate 59,651,721, forward strand.
CAGGAGAAGTTTAATTTTGTGAAAATATGATGAAACTGACAACTATTTCATTCACTTGTTACCAAGTTTTAAAAGTGTGAAAGATAATTTTATTGGATAAGCCAATGTATTGTTTTCCACAAACAAAATTCCGTAGTACTGGAAAACTTAAAAGCTAACAAAGAATGCAGATCTTGTAGCTGTGATTGAGAAAGAAACTAGAGTTAACATTTCAGGTCCTGTCCTTGTATCAGAATGTCCACTTGATACGCCAGCTGCAATCAGTCAGTAAAAAACAATCAGAAAAGAAGGAAGAACGGTGTGAGAATAAAGGAGAGAGAAACAATAAAACAACCCAAAATGGAGGGGGCCAGGGACACCTTTACTGAATGAAATTCTACCCAGAGAGCATTAATTAGTAAGTCTTACTCTGCTTCTCACAACAATTGAGTTCAGCAAAAGAGCTTGGGAATCTCTACTCCAGATGGGAGGATCAAAGGATTTTGGCAAGGAAAAGGAGTACTGCCAATCCCCTTCAAAATTGATTAATCTTGTAAAGAAATTCCACTTGTCGTGAATGACTGAAATGATCATATGACAAAATTTTAAGTGAAGACTTTTACACACAAGCTTAGAAATCATTGATGTACAAAATAAACAAAAGCAAAACAAAAACAAACGCAGGAACGTGAAGTTGAACATTAGGATATAGTCATGATCTCATTGAATTGTGGAGCAGACTTAATGAACTGAATTCTGCTTCTACATCTCATGGTCTTAAAACACCAGGATTTCGTTTAGAAGCAAGTTTTAGTTTCTCTCCTGGAAGGAGTTACAAGTCTATTTATGCAACCAGTCATCTCAGCAAAAGGTTCTAGTTGGTGAAACATCAAAATCAGGAGAATTTGGTCATAAATCTGTGAGGTGTCAGTTCAGTGAAAATTTAAACAGTTCAGACTAATCAAAATCTACCTGCCTGATCTGAAAATTAATACTGACAGTGAACTGTTCTTATTGCATGCCAGTTATGAATCAAACAATCAGCACCCTCCTCTCAAACAAAAACAAATTGCTGGAGAAACTCAGCAGGTCTGGCAGCATCAATAAAGAGAAAGCAGAGTTAGTGTTCTGAAGGAGGGCTACTGGACCCAAAACGTTGACTTTGCTTTCTTTCCGCAGATGCTGCTAGACCTGCTGAGTCTTTTCAGCAATTTCTGTTTTTGTTTCAGATTTCCAGTATCTGAAGTTGTGTCATTTTTTTAGCTTCTGGATTAGTGGTGCTGGAAGAGCACAGCAATTCAGGCAGCATCCGAGGAGCTTCGAAATCGACGTTTCGGGCAAAAGCCCTTCATCCTTTTACCTCATTTTTTTAGCACTCTCTTCTCACTACATATAAAATGATGTCTCTTTGTCCTTCCACTGTGCATTCCCCCGCTCCCCCATGTCTGTGTTCTAGTTCTGATGAGTGTAAGACAAGACGCTTTAACCTCTAGTCTCCATTTGGCAATGTTTAAGATCAGCAGACAGATAATAAGTACAGAAAGCATGTCAATTCATAGAATCATAGGCCATTCGGTACAGCAAGTCCTACGGACTCGCCAAAGAGGATTACATCCAGACCCAACTCCCCCCCCACCCCCAACTCTATCTCTGTAACCCTGCATTTCCAATGGCCAATCCACCCATCCTGCACATCCCTGGACATTGTGGGCAATTTAGCATGGCCACTCCATCCAATCTGCACATCTTTGGACTGTGGTAAGAAACTGGAGCACCAGTAGCAAATCCACTCAGACACAGGGGGGATCGTGTTAACTCCACACAGACAGACAGTTGCCCGAGGCTGGGATCGAACCCAGCTCCCTGGTGTTGGAAGCAGTGCTAATCACTGTGCTGCCTGATTCTTATCTAATTAGGTTGTTAAGAATGGAAAAAGAACCTGAAGAACTGATTTTGTCCATCCGTCAATAGTAATATATGGAAGCACTTCCTTTTACCTGTTTTCAATGGTAACAAGTGGACAATAATTTTTTTTCGAAATTTCTTCATAGGTTTGTAGGTCATTGTCAATCCTATAGCAGGATTCTTCATATCTTTTCCAGCTCTGAAAAATGAAAGATCCACAGTGTAAAGTTGGTGGAGAGATTTTCAATATTTGTCATGCATAGCAGTGATCAGGAGGTAAGAGAAGGCAATTGGGAGGGGTTGGGAACATAGAAAAACCTACCAAGAGAAAGCTGATAGGAAGGTGGCCAATATATTTCAGAGCTTCTGTAGTGCCGGTAGGGGTGGGAAGAATTTTACCTTCCCAAGACAGATAGAAAAAAAAATTAGCCATCGGCAGCTGTGGATGCTATTGAAGTATCAAGCGCAGGTTTGTGCACACTCTTCCATCATCAAGGAATTTTCAAAATAGTCAATTCATTAGCATAGGTTCCTAATTACATATTTCTCTTGCCTGGCCTAATGGCCATTTTAAGAGTCCACCCAGGTTAATACAGGTAGTAGATATCATGTATCTAGCAGTGGGACCAAAACATGTGCACACAGGGGATCCCCCTGCTAAATTGGAACGCCTTACACTAATTTAACATCCTGAAAGAGAAATGCGAAACAAATATGCAATTGCATCTTCTCATGTGCCACTTCTGGATAAAAATTCCCCCATTTCTCTCAATGCAAATACAATTTATTGTTTCTAGACAATTAAAGAAATCAGTGGACAAAAACATTCCAGTTATTTTATTCCACTAAAGGCAATTACTATTATTGCCTTAATCAAAAGTTAACTGGGCAGTGCATAAGTTTTCCAAAAAGCATTTGTTCAATTATAACTTTGCACACCTAGATGGTGGAGTAAAAGCTAATATGTGAGAAGAATCATTTTGATTTCGTAGAAGCCACCCCTCCCATTATTTTGCTACATTCAGATAAGGAAGGCACAATTGACAGTTACAAGGACTGTGGCAAATTAGAATCCCATCTTAATTACTCTGTTGGAAATTGCAAAGCAGTTGAACAACAATACAATAATCTTATACAATTCTTTGGAATACAGCATTGTAATCAGGAGCAAGTTGTAAAGTGGGCTCAATTAAGAAACTATATCTTCTGGGATAGTTTCAGCTGATAAAGTAAAAAATCAGCGTCAGCTGCTTAGGGGTGACATAGGGGTTTATAAAATCATGAGGGGCATGCATAGGATGAATATTTAAGATCTTTTCCCTGGGATAGAGAAATCCAAAACTAGAGGACACAGGTTTAAGGTGAGGGGGGGAAAGATATAAAATGGACTTAAGGGGCAGCTTTTTTACGCAGAGGGTGGTGACTGGATGGGCTGCCAGTGGAAGTGATGGAGTCTGGTACAATTACAACATTTAAGAGGCAGATAGATGGGTAGATGAATAGGAAGAGTTTAGAGCGATATGGACCAATCACTGGCAAATGGAACTGGATTAATTTAGGATGTCTGGTCAGCATGGATGAGTTGGACCGAAGGGTTATTTTCCATGCTGTACAACTCTGTACGACTCTATGAGTCAACATTAGCAGTGCAAAATGCCGAAAATGACTAACAGTGCACACAAACAATGGACAATAATATCTGTGTGTCCTCACAAGATGATATTCCACTAACACAAACTGCCTTTTACACATATCCTCTATCATCTCAAGCAGCTGTATCCGAGGCAGTAGACCTCAGAGGTTATAATGGTAAACCATTTTCCACCTACCAGAACAACTCCCCTGCTTTGTGTTAATAGCAATAATAATAGCTGAAGCATCAACAGATGACGATAACTGAATTCAATACTGACAACTCACAAAAAAAAGGTTTACCAAGAAAACTGCAGACCTGTTAGAAATTAGTTAAACTGCCAAAAATACCTCACTCTTCAGCAGGACTGATTTTGTTTCATTTTGAGGTTCATAACATTGCACATATGGAACATGACACATGTTCTACTTAACTATGGATTAGCCCAGACTTTGCTGTGAGCACTGAAGGAATGGCTTTTGCAATTAATCTTATATAAAACTAACCCCAGGCATATAGCAAACTTAGCTGTAGCAGCTTCCTCTCTGCTAGCATGTTTCAATTTGGCATCCAGCACAAGCAGCAGTGAAGCTATTCAACCCAACAGGATCAAGAATCCTCACCAACAGATGTAAAACAATCCTTTTGCTTGGAAAAAAAAGAATCCCTCTGACTACCTTTTCTTCCCTCTCTGGGCTCCCTTGTCACTATCCACTCACTCGTTTTCCCACCCACTCCTTGTCAGCAGCATAAATACCACATTTTCTAATTCTTTTTCAACTCCTACTAATTTTGAAAAATGATCACTAAATATTTACTTTGTTTCCTCTCCACAGATGCTGTTGGATCTGCTGAGTTTCTACAGCAATTTCTGCTTTTGGTTGGTTTCAGACAGAAACCAAAGAGAAAACAGGCAAACAGGAAATACAAATTACAGTTAAGACACTGCACAGAAAGTCAGTCAAAGTTCAGGACATACTTGTGGGAGTATGGGAAACAATAAAATTTTAATCATAAATAATTAACACTCACGAACCACTACGACCTCAGCTATGAACACCTGATCGAAAAAATTAAGAATTGTTCAATGTGAGCAAGGAAATAGTGGATAATAAGACAAAATTCATGCTGTAATATTGATTTCTATGCAGGATCGATTGGTGAAGATGCAACAGTTCAATACAAAGAGCAAGGAATCACTATCAGCAATTTTTAGATTTCTCTCTTTAACTATGATTGTATAGACACCAGAAGTTGTTAGTTTAACTGAGCAAAAATAGCACATCTTGCAGTTATAATCAGAGCAAAATCCAGGCCATTATACCAGAGATAATAATCTGAACTAATCATATGTATACAATGCTTCATATGGGAATCATGCAATTAACTGAACAGTTGATAGTACTTCTCTGTTACCCTCATAGCACAAAACTGTTCCACCAAACGTCAATAACAATTTCCACATCATGATGATTAAAATATGAAAATAAATGTATTCTCAGAAATGGATATCACACCTCAGGGCAGCCTTCATCTTTTCCAGGTTGTCTTTGTTCCGCCTTTCCTGGCTTCTTACAGATGCTCCATTTATTTTCCTCACATTCTCTAACTTTCCATCGGCCATCCTGTTAATTTAAGCAAAAAATACATTGAATTCAAAGAGATACAAATTAGCAGCAATCAAATAATACTGTGGCACAAAAACAAAAGTTGTTGGGAAAGCTCAGCAGGTCTGGCAGCATCTGTGGAGAGAAATCAGAGTTAATGTTTTGGGTCGAGTGACCCTTCCTCAGAACAGTTCTGAGGAAGGATCACTTGACCCGAAACATTAACTCTGATTTCTCTCCACAGATGCTGCCAGACCTGCTAAGCTTTTCCAGCAATTTGTGTTGTTCTTTCTGATTTACAGCATCTGCAGTTCTTTTGGTTTTTATTACTGTGGCACAATTCTTTTCTTAACTTTCATCTGTCTACTTGCAAACATTTAGCTCCATAAGTATCATCAGATGGTGTGTTTGCTCTGATGAAACAATTTAACTTTGTAATTATCCACTGAGTTAAAAAAGTATCAGTAAGTGGATATGTCAGATACGATTTTACTGCTGAATCAAAATTAAGACAATTTAATAACTCGGTATTCAACATGGATTTATACAACACTTTTAACTTAGTAAAACAATTTGCAGTTATACCATCGTAATGGCTTTTGCCAGATTATAATGAAGAAATTAAAGTTTTTTTTATTCATGACACATACCAAAGAAATAGCTCTAGCTAGGATCATTAAGATAAGAAGCTGCATTCATGGTTTTGACACTAAAGCAGCACGAAATAAAATGCAAATCATTATAACAACTAAGATTAGTCCTCCATCGTGAAGAACAAACTTTCATCTATAAATTTGAAGCACTAGTGGTCAGATGAGATTATAAATTTATCCCTATTGTAACAAGCAAAAAGTTTGGACAGCCGAAACAAAAGTTCACAAACGTTAGCTCAAGGATAAGTATAAAGAATAAGTTGTTCTCAACAGATGAACATTTATCTGGAAAGATATCAAATGCTGAACTAGGAAAAACAGCCATTTGGCCAAGAACCCAAATTTTCTTTTGTAAATTTACAACCCGTTCAAAATCACCACAGAAGTTACCCGGCTTACTTAATGCCACGCAAGAAAGTTCCCTATGAATGGTCATTCAGAGGCATTCAGCAGATCTCCAGCACAGAGAAATACTTTATTTCACTGACTAGTTTGATTCCACATTCCAGGTCTGTGTTGGTAGGTTTAGAGACTTGCAATACCTTTGCTAAGGCCTACAGGAATTTTTTGCACTCGAAGTGTTTGACTCAACTAAAACTTGTTGGTACTCAGAGATTGGCAGCAGACCATGACACAAAGTAGAACAGAGTAGTTATTAAAAATTAGCCAAGTCATCAATAAAGAATCTAGACTTTTCAATATATTTGAAGTTGAAATAACACGTGTTCTCAATATAAGAAGTTTTATCGACTTTAATTCATTTTAACAATTGAGATAACTTATCTAATGCAAAGTTTATTTGTTTTGTTGAACATTTTAGAATATAAACAGCTGCAAAGGGTTTGGAATTTGATATTTCTGAATCACATACAGTATTGGTAAGACTAACAGTAGATATATTATTTCTAAAGCAGCACTCACATGGCTTGTGGCTAGACAGTAAAGTTCAAGAAGGCATGCAAATATTAGTAAATATATTTACAATCTTCTGTGAAGACACACAGTGTTCTGTGGTGTTATACGGAGCATTTGGCTCATTCTTATGCCAGTAAGTGAACGTCACAGTTGATCCTTCTGACCATGTAAATTGAGCTGGTGTCCTGTTGTTGGCAAGTCCAATCCAAACCTCTGGTACAGTTTCTGGCAGAAAGATTTTATATATATGTTAGGTTAGGTTCAAGAAAGAAAACTAAATACTGTTCTTAGTAGGTAACTGCCAGCTCATCTTTCACTGTCACTTTTCAAAGTCATGGCAACAATTATTGATTGATTGATTGATTTATTTATTCTTGTCACATGACTGAGATACAGTGAAAAGTGCTGTTTTGTGTGTTATACAGGCAGATTGTACTCTACAAAGGGCATTGGGAGCAGACAGAATGCAGAAAAACATGTTACAGTTGCCGAGAAGGTGCAGAGACAGAATTAACATTTGAGAGATCTGTTCAAAAGTCTGATAACAGTGAGGAAGAAGCTGTTCTTGAATCTGTTCATTTATGTATACAAACTTTTATATCCTGTGCCCAAGGGAAGAGGTTGGAAGAGAGTATAACTGGGGTGTGAGTGGTCTTTGATTATGTAGGTTGCTTTCCCGAGCCAGCAGGAAGTATAGATGGAGTCAATAGATGGAAGATTAGTTTGTGTGATGGACTGGGCTGTGTTCATGACCCTGCAGTTTCTTGTGGTCTTGGGAAAACTAGTTGACACACCACACTGTGATGCATCAAGATAAGATGCTTTCCTTGGTGCACCTATAAAAATTGGTAAAATTCGTAATGGACATGCCAAGTTTTCTTAGCCTCCTGTGGAAGTAGAGACATTGTTGTGCTTTCTTGACCATTGCGCCTATGAGAGTAGACCAGGAGAGATTGTTGGTTATTATCATTCCCAGGAATTTGACACTCTCAACCAACTCCAACTCAGCACCATTGATACAGATAGGGGTGTGCCCTCCACTCCACTTCCTGAAGTCAATGACCAGCTCCTTTGGTTTGCTGATGTCGATGGAGAGATTGTTGTCTTTACACCATGTCACTAAGCACTCTAAATCTCTTTCCTATATTCTATCTCATCATTGTTTGAGATCTGAACTACAATGGTAGTATCATCTGTAAACTTGCAAATGGATTTGGAGTGGAATTTGTCCACACGGCACGGCGGCACAGTGGTTAGCACTGTTGCCTCACAGCGCCAGAGACCCGGGTTCAATTCCCGCCTCAGGCGACTGACTGTGTGGAGTTTGCACATTCTCCCCGTGTCTGCGTGGGTTTCCTCCGGGTGCTCCGGTTTCCTCCCACAATCCAAAAAATGTGCAGGTTAGGCAAATTGGCCATGCTAAATTGCCCGTAGTGTTAGGTGTAGGGGTAATGGGTCTGGGTGGGTTACGCTTCGGCGGGTCGGTGTGGACTTGTTGGGCCGAAGGGCCTGTTTCCACACTGTAAGTAATCTAATCTAATCTAATCTAATCACACTATCATGAGTGTATAAGAAGTATCATGGGGCTGATTACACGCCTTGTGGGGCACTTGTGTTGAGGATTATGATGGAGGAGGTATTGTCGCCTATTCTTACTAATTGTGCTCTATGGGTCCGGACGTTTGAAGATTCAATTACAGAGGGGGGAGTCGAGACAGAGTTCTTGGAGTTTAGAGAGGAGTTTGATTTGGAATTTTGGTGTTGAAGGTGGAACTGTAGTCAATAAGGTGGAGCCTGACATAGATTTCCTTGTTATCCAGATGTTCCAGGGATGAGTGTAAAGCCAGAGTGATGGCATCTGCAGTCAAAATGAGGTCAAATTGTTCAATATATTTACCATTCAGTAGACTTGGTGGGAGGGCTTGGCGTTAGCTTAGTTGGTTTGCATGTGTAGAAAATCAGCACCAACAGCATAGACTCAGTACCAACAGCATAGGTGAGCCACATTCAAGGTCTGTCGTCTTACACTTTGTAGTAAAAACCCATTCATTCAGTGAATACTTACAACGACCTGCCTTTTGAAGAGGGAAGAGAGAACTCAAGTAGAAGTCGCAGGTGGTTTACCCTGTACAGGACCAGTTGATTTGTCAAAACAAGGTTATTCAGAAATCTGTCTAAAAGCTTGGCAATTCAATTGGTATACCAAACCATAGTAAAGTTAACACAGATCACTTTGGATTCATAAGAAATTCACATCAAACCCAGGATGTACTTATGTAATATATGATTTGCCTGGGTAGTACACAAAACAATAGTTTTCACTGTATCTTGGTACACGATTAAGATTAGGAAAGACGGGGATCCAAGATGGCGGCGACCCAGCAAGTCTGAGTCGACAGTGCTCTTCCAAAGACTTGGGTAAAGTGGGTCACCCACCCCCATCACACTCAACAAATCATTCATAATAGCTGTTTAATTTAATTAGTTGCTTAGTATTACATTTAAACAGTCTAATATTTAGTAAAAATGACCAAAGAGAAGGGAGCCCGCAGCTCTCAGCAAGCAGGAACCCCTCCCCCACCCTCTCCAGCTGCGGCTGAGGCATCCACAGCTGCCCCAGGGGACTTACCTACAGTGACAAGCCTTGTGGAGATGATCTCCAAGCTGGATACGAAGATCGACGCTTTTATCGAGGAGTCCCGAAATCGATGGGACTCACTCTCGACCGAGCTGCAGAAGCACGACCGAGACATGAAGGAGATCGAGCGCCGAGTCAAAGGGGCGGAGCTAAAGGCCGCGACCTCCGAAACTACAGCACAATCGGCCGTGGATCGGGTCCGGACTCTCGAACGGCGAGTCCGGACCTTAGAGAATCACATTGACAACCTCGATAATCGAGGTTGTCGAAAAAATATTAGTTTGCTGGGCCTTCCCGAACGGGAAGAGGAAGGCCAGCTTACAGCATTCCTCGAGAAGTGGCTGCCACAGCTTTTAAACCTGGAGGCTGGATCAGGCCAGGTAAGGGTAGAATGGCCTACCGGGTCGCAATACGCGGCTGTTCCGGCTGCAGAGCTACAAGGAGAGGCAGATACTCCTAGAAGCCTCTAGAAATCTTGGAAAAGACCCCCAAGCTATGATCTATAAAGGATCCAAGATCATGTTATTCCAGGACTTTTCCCCAGCTCTGGTCCGAAAGAGGAAGGCATTCGACGATGCAAAGAAGCGTTTAAGGGACTTAAATATTCAGTACTCCTTACGCTACCCAGCGACGCTACGCTTTAACCATGAAGGATCCGTGTATAACTTTGGATCGCCAGAAAAGGCTAAGGAATTCTTGGACTCTCTTAGATAAACTGTAAGACATAATGGATGTTGGTTTGCCTTTCCCCCCCGCTTTGGTTTATATCCCCCCCTTTTTTTTTCTTACTTTACTGATTAATATTATCATGGGAGGTGGGGAGAGGGATTTGATTTTCTACCCCCCCTTGGGGTTGTTTTCTTTTATTATTTTATGTATATATGTGGGATATGTATGGGTTTGGTTAATGTTGGTGGGGGGAGGTGGTTACCTTATTCAATTTTACCTCTGTCTTTAGGAGCGGGGTTGTTTCTCCCTTGTTATTTTGTATTAGTATATTTAATTATTATTTGTTGAGGTTGTAATTTTATAGTTATATGTTTATATATGGTATTAACATTACCAAATATATACAGGTGTTGGTATGGGTAGGGGTAGGGTGCTCACTGTTAACTCTAGCTTTGTATTATATCTGAATTCTCCTCATTTTATTGAGGAGTGCCTGGGTCAAGGGTGGGGCATTGGTTGGGAGAGGATATGATGGACTTTTGGAGAGGAAGTGACACCCCCTGGGAACAAGGGGGAAAATCTCCACTTAGATACGTTTTATATTTTTTTAATTTAGAAATAGTTTTTTATTGTATTGTTGTGGATGTATTAAAGAGGTTTTATTTTTGTAAATTTTACATGTTCTA
>NC_057716.1:59663537-59670066 GCF_004010195.1 Chiloscyllium plagiosum
GGCCCCGAGGATTGGTACAGGTAAACATAAAATTACCCTTTATGCAGATGATGTTCTTCTATTCCTCAGTAACCCTTTGATGTCCATACCTCGCTTAATCCAAGTTATTAATACATTTAGTGCATTCTCAGGCTATAAAATTAATTTTTCAAAATCGGAGGCTATGCCAATGGGTGGCCTTGCTGTGATACCCCGCTTAGCGGACGGTTCCCTTTTTCCCTTTCGCTGGTCCCTGGAGGGTTTCTTATATTTAGGCATTTTTATTACTCCAGTATTTGGTCAGTTGTATAAGGCTAATTTTGTGTATTTATTGGAAAGGATAAGGCAGGACCTCCAGCGATGGGGAGACCTGCCAATTTCCTGGTTGGGTAGAATAGCATTAATCAAAATGAATGTCCTGCCCCGTCTCCTATATCCTATGAGAATGCTTCCGGTGATGCTGCCGAGGACAGCTTTATGTAAATTATACGGCTGGCTGAGTTCCTTTATCTGGAACCATAGGCGACCCCTCATTAAGCTGAAGAAGCTACAGCTTCCACAGGCAAGGGGTGGATTGGACTTCCCAGATTTTAGGAAATATCAATTAAGTTCCCTATTAAGTTATATAGCTGATTGGGTCTTGTCTGATCCACAATCAATCTGGTTGGACATCGAGGCTTCTCAAGTAAAATACCCACTTATTAACCTTTTGTTCTCAGACAAGAGGAAAATCATTAGAGATCACTGTAAAAACCCTGTAATACTGAATACAATCAAGGCTTGGAATATAATGTGGCAAAATGAGGGCAACTCACATAAAACATCCCCCCTATCCACCGATAGTGGGACCATGGGGATTCCAATCGGGGTTTACAGATGCCACTTTTAAACTCTGGAGAGCCAGGGGTATCTCATGTCTTGGGGATTTATTTAAAGATGGGGTCCTGATGTCTTTCGGACAGCTGCGTCAGAAATTCGGATTACCCAATGGAGACCTCTTTCGATACTTCCAAATTCGAGATTATATACAGAAGAAGACTACGTTATTAGATAGTCTTTATAAATCCGATAGAGAATGTAGTGTCCTACGACCAGTGGGGGTATCTTCCGTCAGTACTATTTATCATTTATCATTTACTACATGATGAAGTATCGGGAGATATGGATAATCTGCTTAAAACATGGGATCAGGATTTGGGACTAGAAATCTCTATAGAAACGTGGAATGATATTTGGGAAAATGCTAGAAGAATTACTATCAGTAACAGAACCCAGGCTATCCAACTGAAGATGCTTCATAGCGCCCATATAGCACTGGTTCAACTGGCAAAATTTAAGGCAGGAGCATCTCCAATGTGTCCCAAATGCAAAATAGAGGTGGGTACTCTTGTACATTGCCTATGGACCTGTCATAAGATTCGTAGATTTGGACTAAAGTAGCAAGTACCCTGACAGAAATTCTAGGAACGGAAATTAAAGTGGACACTGTATCTCTCCTTTTGGGCTTTTCGAACTTTCCCTCCATGGACATGTACGGGAAGAGACTATTTTCTATTCTTTCTTTCTGTGCAAGGAAAAATATTTTGGTGAACTGGGGGGCTGAGGGCCCCCCTGGACTTTCAAATTGGCATAGATTAATTATGGAATGTATTCTCCTTGACTTCCTTACAAATATGGTACACCGAAAGACCGAATTATCTTATAAAATATGGCAGCCCTTCTTGAATTACATAAAGACAGATATCTCGGCTATCCTAACAAGGGCTTTCATTTAATTGAGATTACAAACCTGGCTGGTCCGGGGCCCCTTAGGAGAGGAATCCCGCACGAATACGGGTTTTATTACATCTGATGTTAACACATTCCGAGCATGTAAGAGACTTAAATATACACTCTGGTTAGTTATAGGTTAGATTAGTAGATAGTTGAGTTTTTTTTTCTTTTTTGTTTTCTTTTCTTTCTTCTTTTGTTAAATTTTGGCTATTGTATATTTGATTTAATTGTATATCAATGTTTATATTTGAGAGTATTGTTTATTTTTGTAAACTTGTAAAAATGTTAAATTTCTAATATAAATATCTATAAAAAAAGATTAGGAAAGACATTAAAATTAACTTTTAACTATTTAACTCTACAGTATCTGATGTACACAAAGACAAAGTTGAACTATTTCCAAGCTCGTGTGCATTACAGAGCTCACAAATTCAAGTATTTTGTGAAAGAACAAATTACAGAAGAGAAAACAAATGGAAAATTACAACAATTTCAGTCTATAACACTGATGGGTTAACAGATCAGGATCTTAAATGTTGGACAGAATTTATAAGGCCTGAACAATTGAATTTGAATTAGCTTTACTGTCACATGTACTCCAATGAGTACAGTAAAAAGTTTACAAGTCACCACTTACAGCGCCATCTTAGGTACAAGGTGCCAAAGTACAGATTATTTAGTACAAGTTCTTTGGAACAAAAATTTGAAAAAAAAGTTAAAAGTCCAGCATTACAGATCATATGAATAAATTAGAAAAATAAAGAAAAAAAGGTTCAGAATACCAGTCCTTTCAACCCAGTCCATGGCAGCACCTGGTCTCCAGACAGCACCAGGTCTTGAATCACCTTGAGGCCAGAAGTCTACACTGAGGCAACTCCGGGCTGAAAGATCGCCATGGGTCGCCAAGAGACTGCCATATTGAACTGTTGAGAGATCACCTCACCAAGCTGCTGAAAGTCTGCCAGAAACCAAGAGACTGTCACGCTGAGCTGCGAGATCACCAGCCGGGCTGAAAGGATGCCATGCGGGGCCAAGAGATCACCATACCGGACTGGGAGATCACCATGCCAGGTCAAAAGGACGCCATGCTAGGCCTCAAGATCACCATGCTGGGCCGCGAGATCACTACGCCGGCCCGCAAGATTGTCATGGCATGTCAATGCTGAGTCTGGGAGCCCGAGTCCACACTGAGGGCGAGAGATCATGATGTTGCCATTAAAGGCACATTTGAAAAATAAAAAAAATAAAAAATAAAACAAGTGGACGAAGCAAATGGGATAAAGTGCTGCCATCTTGAAGGCCCATTCTGCTGCCATCTTGAAGGTTCAGGATCAATGGTGGAAAATGTGACAGAATCACACAATAAGTCCAGGCGAGGCCTGCCTTGACAGAGTTGAAAGACGCAGGTTGTTACCAAAGTTCCAGGTGTAAAGGGTGAAATTCTCACTAGACAGAAGTGAGTTCCTATTAAGGGCAATATTTTCTTATTAACCACAGATCTCAACATGTTAATCTGCAGCTTTCTGTCATAGCATCCACACGAGCAAACCAGACACCAATAATTCTTTATGTTGAAATCAGAGGGGATATCTTATAATTTCTGTTCACCAATTGCTCAAAAAGAACTCTATGTTGGATAGCAGATATCATCACCTCAGTGCACCTGATGTCAATGTCTGTAGACATTGGTATCAAACACACAACAGCCTCTGAAAACTCTCATTGTCATATTATAGCAAGGGCACTCAGTCAGAGAGACACACCCAGCTCATGGAGTAGAACAGGCTTCAGCTGTTCATTTGCTCTCTTGGTGTTCGCTCACTTTGAGCATGCCTTTATGCTCACAGAATCCTTACCTTTTTTGTGCTTTGCCACTCAGCTCGAGAAACTGGGCTCGCAGTACTGCTGCATTGCCGTGCTGTCTAGCCAAGAAACAATGCCAGGATGCTTATCACGATTCTTAGCAGTCCTCAGGCAAGACAAAGGAGATGAACTCGAATCAGGGGTTCCCAGCAGAATAGGTCAAGGTCAGTCTCTAGTACCAGTGCAGGAGTTTGGACAGAGTCAGTCAGTTTGTTGGGGCAATAAGAATCAGGATTCTCTTCACACAAGGGATGATGACTCAAATATCAGGCTATCTTGATTCTTTCTGCCCTATTGGGGGCTGCTTTCCTTCTGGAAGGACAGGGGGGAGTTACAAAGGGAGATAAAAGTAGGTGGCACGGTTTTACTGATGAGGTGGTGGCTTGAGCGAGTGGGTGAATAGTGCAGAAGTCATACATGACTAATGGTATCAGGGGTTAGGATGGGTGAGAACGAGAGAGGAAAGACGTTGCAAGCAATAGTGAGAGTGGTAGAGCATGATCCATGGTGGGAAGGTGGGTGCACTAGCTTATATCACGTATGGCAAGGCATCAGAGAGGTGATGGTGTGGCACCTGCAATTACAGAGCGGAGAAGATCACTGACCTTTTCCTACTTTGCTGCTGCATTCCTCCATACAGCTCAGACTGCACTGACTAAAGTGGTAACCTTGGACCAAGCTGGCCCAGCCTGGTGTCATGACCACCTCTACTTGTCCTGGGAGAGAACATCTTGTCTCAGCGTTACCCTATCAAGCTGCACCTCCAGCTTCCTGCACACAAAACATAGCACCAGTATTCCCTACTCCATGTCATATCTGGAGCAAATATCAGGAACTGCAAGGCAGCCAAAGAATAACAGTACTTGAATCAGGCCAGAATCAGATGTGCCAATTTGGTGGGAGAAGGGTGTATTTCATTCATTAACATGTGGTGAGAAAAATTGCTAGGCCTTGTGGAGAGAAACCCTCCATGAAGCTTGATGAAATGAACATTTGGCCAAAAAATGGTAAATGCAGCTCATTAACCTGCTCCACTGACACCCACTGACATCCTGTGCTTTTCCAGCATTTACTCTTTTTATCTAGGATGTCTGGTCCGTTCTGTGTTGCAATTTGCACAGTGTTGCCATTCAGTAGGGCAACTTAATTGAGCAAATTGAAGATGATGATATGCAAACTGAAGGGCAGACAGGAGAACATCATGGACAAGGAAGTCCAGGTTTCTTCTGTTCTGCAAGCTTGTGTGGTTATTAAATATTCCACACTGCACAACAAATTTTTTTAAAAAACTATTTATTACTTCTGTAAAAAAAGTCAAATTTGTTGTAGCTCCCTATCTTTCACTCAGCAGGACTTTTCACAAGAAATGTCAATGCAAGGAGAAAAGAACATCTTTATACTCTATGATAATTGATAGTTAACTGCCAAGCTGTGTTTAAATTTTAACCAGGTAGCCTCTGCCTGATTGGTCAAGGGTTTGCCCTGAAAAATGAATGACTATCAGCTGCTCTGTTGAGTTGAAATAGATACACAATGTGTGTACATGTTTTGTTTGCACTGAACAGAACCCTTTGTATTTATATAAGTGGCTCCTGGTACACAGGAGTCCTGGTACACTGCAAGCCCAAATAACAACCTCTTGTTAGCTATCAGTGTAATTCTTAGCACATTCTGGATTATTAAGCAACCAGTATTCAAATGTAAAATCCATCCAAAGTTCACATCATTCTTGTAATGTCATTAAACTTCTGTTGTACGCAAGGGAGTCAAAAGCATCTTGTCAAAATGTTTCGGCATCGAGCTGTCAGTACCACGACCACAAACTTCCACAGTGTGTGTGTGTGTGTGTCACTGGTGTCTGGATTTGATCCCAATTGTTCACCTGTCCAAAGATGGACGGCTTCATTTGGAACAAGGTACACAGATGGAGTTCAGGCTACATTATAAGTTATGGAACCTGTCCTTAATTTTAATACAATATTTGCTGCTGCATTGACATTTTTGATTCTGCAGCTTCCTCATCTATCCTGTCCTCGTGGATCCCTGAGCAGCTGAGGCAAGATGCAGAGTCCCATTTTTGGACCACTTGCCTTCTTCGTCCAACGGCAGCAGCCAGTAATGTCAAACAATTGTCCCGTAGCTTCCCTGAGCTGCTCCTCTTTGCAAATATTCTGGCTTCCTCTCCACTTCACCAAAAAGTATCCATTACAAGGGAAGGTAGCCCCAAATTGGTTGACCTTTCCCCTCAAAGTTCTAAGCCCCACCTGGATAGAGCTACCTTGGAATGGGCTGAAAATGTGTTGCTGGAAAAGCGCAGCAGGTCTGGCAGCATCCAGGGAACAGGAGAATCGACGTTTCGGGCATAAGCCCTTCTTCAGGAATGAGGAAAGTTTGTCAAGCAGGGTAAGATAAAAGGTAGGGAGGAGGGACTTGTGGGAGGGGCGTCGGAAATGTGATAGGTGGAAAGAGGTCAAGGTGAGGGTGATAGGTCAGACTGGGGTGGGGGCGGAGAGGTCAGGAAGAAGATTGCAGGTTAGGAAGGCGGTGCTGAATTCGATGGATTTGACTGAGACAAGGTGGGGGGAGGGGAAATGAGGAAACTGGTGAAACCCGCGTTCCTGCCTTGTGGTTGGAGGGTTCCTAGGCAGAAGATGAGGCGCTCTTCCTCCAACCATCATGTTGTTGTGGTCTGGCGATGGAGGAATCCGAAGACCTGCATTTTTTTGGTGGAATGGGAGGGGGAGTTGAAGTGTTGAGATCAGTCGGTTCCATAGGCAGGTGCTGAGGAAGGAGATATGGCTGTGGTAGCGAGTCTGTTTGAGAATGTGGCTGAAGAGCTTCTGTGTAGAGGAGATGACCTGGTGGGTGCAGTGAGAGAGGGACTCACTGAAATCTTTGTAGAGGGAGGAAGAGA
>NC_057716.1:59670253-59689269 GCF_004010195.1 Chiloscyllium plagiosum
GCGGTCCTTGAAGAAGGGGGCCATCTGTGTTGTACGTATTTTGTACTGGTCCTCCTGGGAGCAGATGCGGCGGAGTCGAAGGAATTGGGAGAATGGGTTGGCGTTTTTACAGGGGGCAGGATGGGGGGAGGTGTAGTCCAGGTAGCTGTGGGAGTCGGTTGGTTTGTAGTAGATGTCCGTGTTGATTCGGTCGCCTGAGATAGAAATAGAAAGGTCAAGGAAGGGGAGGGAGGAATCTGAGACTGTCCAGGTGAATTTGAGGTCAGGGTGGAAGGTGTTGGTGAAGTGGATGAACTGTTCAACCTCCTCGTGGGAGCACGAGGTGGCGCCGATACAGTCATCGATGTAGCGGAGGAAAAGGTGGGGGGTGTGGCCAGTGTAGTTGTGGAAGATGGATTGTTCCACATATCCTACGAAGAGGCAGGCATAGCTGGGGTCCATGCTGGTGCCCATGGCTACTCCTTTCATTTGGAGGAAGTGGGAAACGTCGATTCTCCTGTTCCCTGGATGCTGCCTGACTTGCTGCGCTTTTCCACAACACATTTTCAGCTCTGATCTCCAGCATCTGCAGACCTCACTTTCTCCTACCTTGGAATGGTCCAGGATCTGATAACCTGTCCAAGGTGATTGAAGACTAAGTGTGTAAAGCATTGTTTAACTCCAATTTGAGGCATACTAATTTGACATAAATGATCTTTTTGAGATATTTTGATCATCTTATTGTGGAACCCATTAGCACTGCCATTAAGCTATTGAAACGTTACAGTAAGAGGTCATTCATTTTGGACAGAAGAATAATCTTAATAGTATCCAGCATTTAGCTGTGGCCCATATAACTAAGCCCTGAGTTCTGATACGCAGCCTCCCACTCAATATTAGTAAAACTTTTTTACTGTAGTTCCAACTCTCCTGGGCTATATTAAATTTTATCCAATGACTATATACTCACCATTTTTAAACTGGTTGATCAGAACAGCCACATCTGCTAATGAGTGAATACTAATAAGTTCACTTCCATTTAGGCGGCATGACATCAGGGCATCTTTCCAGCTCAAATCTTCTTTATGCATTTTGTAGCAAAATCCATTGTAGGAAAGCCAGCCAGATTCGCAGTATGTGGTCCTATACTGCCAGAATTCTGATATTGATAACAAGAGCAAAAGAAAAGCATTACAATCAACTGAATTCCAAAAGTATTTTACAACTAGCTCAGCACTTAGTGGTGTGTTGTCAATGTTGTAACTGTGGAACTGTGGCAATAAATTGTGTAAGAATATTCAGACTTTAGGTTTTGGTTGAAGCATTAGCCAGGACACTGGAAGAGAACTGCTATGCTTTTCTTTGAAATGTGAAAGATTTCATTGCACTGTTCACCTAAAGAAAGATGAGGGCTCAGTTTACAATCTCATGTAAAAATTGGCACCTCCAAGGGTACAGCGCTCCCTCAGAACTACACTGTAATGTTTTTGAAGATATTGTGGTCACATTTCTGAAGTGGGATTTAAATGCGTAAACTTCAGACTCATAAGGAAGAGCTCCAGCATTTAGCCACGGTCGAGTAATAAATGTCAATCGAATACTTTGGGCTTGAAATTACATGTTACATATTCACAGCGTGATTCATACGTTTTCAGAATATAAAACATTTAGTTGCAATGTAATTTCTCAATGGAAAGACTAGCAAAAACTGTGGGGAAAAGGCAGGTAAAGCAAAACCTCAAAGGTAGCCATTTGGGAACTAAACTTGAGTATTACTGAAGGAAGGCACACTTTTGTTGAGGTTTCTTCCCTGCATTCATAAGGACAATACACAAGAATACAAATTTCAGGGAAAGCCAACATTACTTACCATACTGTGAGAGGAAAGCGCTGATTTGTTAGCAAGCAAACACTCATTAGTCAAGGCTTTGCCATGGAGAATGCACTGGTCTGTTGTATCAACAGCATGTTCTTTTGGCTGTTTGCAACAAACAGGTTACTTACTATATCTAACTAGCCCATGCTTGCAAAACTCTCACAACACATTGTCTAACATTAGATGTCGTTCTGCAATTGGTCAACTTTTGTATACTCATTTGTGGGACCTGGGAATTACTGTCTGGCCAGCATGTATTGATGCCCCCTGCTGCCCTTGATAACTTTCCTTAACCACTGTAGCATCCGTGCTGTAGGTAGATCCACAATGCGCCTAGGGAGAGAAATCCAGGAATTTAACCCCCAACAGTGAAGGAACGGTGAGATATTTCCAAGTCAGGACGGTGATGTTCCCATGTATCTGCTACCTTTGTTCTAGATGGAAGTGGTTGTGGGTTTGGAAGATGCTGTCGAAGGATCTGTGGGGAATTTCTGCAGTGCATCTTGCAAATAGTACACACTGCTGCTGCTGAGCGTTGGTAGTCAAGTGAGTGGACGTAGTGCCAATCAAGCAGGTTGCTTTGTCCTAGATGGCGTCAAGCTTCTTGAGTGTTGATGGAGCTGAACCCATCCGTGCAAGTGGGGAGAATTCCATCACACTCCTGACTTGTGCATCCTAGATGGTGGACAGGCTCTGGGGAGTCAGGAGGTGAATTACTCACTGCAGAATTCCTAGCCTCTGACCTGCTCCTGTAGCCAGTGTGTTTGTATGAAGATTCCAGTTGAGTTTCTAGTCAATGGTGACCCCAAGGATGCTGATGGCAGGGGATTCAGTAATGATAACAACATTGAATGTCAAAAGGTCAGTGATTAGATTGCCTCTTATTGGAGATTGTCACTGCCTCACATTTGTGTTACACACGTTACTTGCCTCTCGTCAGCCCTAGCCTGGATATTGTCTAGATCTTGTTGCATGTGAGCATGGACTGCTTTAGTATCTGGAGGTGTTGAATGGTGCTGAACATTGCATAATTATCAGTGAACATTCCCACTTCTGACCCTATGATGAAGGGAAGGTCATTTATGAAGCAGGTGAACTTGTTTGGGCCTATGACACTACCCTGAGGTACTATAGCAAAGATGTTCTGTAACTGATGATTGACCTCCAACAATTAGGAGAAAGTGAGGACTGCAGATGCTGACTTCCAACAATCACAATCACCTTCCTATGTACCAGGCATGCCTTCAAACTTTGAACATCCGGAATGTGCAAGCAATTATGCCGACAACCAATTCAAGATTATCAAACTGGACTAAGTGTGGTGCACTTGGAAATTACATGAATAAACAGGGCCCAGAAAAAAGACATGCGCATGCACAACACAGGTGTCCCCAACATATATGTCAGTCATTTGCTGGATCATTTCTCAGGCAGAATTAACCTGCCAGGTTGAAAATTCAAACAAAGCTTTGATGTCATCAGTCAAATCAGAATTAACGTGTTTATTCTCTATGGCAATGCCTCTACAGATCAGGTCCACTGCTAACCAGACAACACTCTCCTTTCATGCAGTATACATGTTAGTTTTTCTTTTGCATTCCCATTCTTGCAAAAATGTCTTAAAGAGTGCAAGACAAAATGTGCCTTTTTTCAGGAAAATCTGAACTAAATGTAATTCAAAGATATCCTGTGCTGACTTAAGATCAGTCAGAAGTGTAAAAAACACTAAAGAATGGGTAATGTCTTTTTCAGTCATGATTGAGGAGAGATGTCTATAGTTAGCTCCATGAAGAGCTTAATTTATTCAAATGGATCTAATTCAAATAAATGTTGGAAAGCAATGGGTAAACAAAGAAATCCTTAAAACAGAAACAGAAATGGCTGGAGAAATTCAGCAGGTCTGGTGGAGTCCAGTAACGCTCAGCAATTCTGTTTTTCTTTCAGATTTCCAGCATTCACAGTTCTTTGTTTTATTTAACTTTTTAAAGCATCCAGATACTTTTCAGTTGGGATTTAAAGTTAATTATGTCACAAAGAGTAAAAACCATTGTTAACATATAAACGTTTAGAGACTTTTTAAAACACAATGATCAGCCCAACAAAGACAGCCACTACGATCATGTGACTGGATTTAGCAAAACTATTCTGTTACCTTCTCCAAAGTCAATGTAAGCGAGATAGGCAACATTCAAGCACCTCCTGATCAGCTCTGATGTTCTTCCTGGCTGTACAGGCCTCTAAATGTGGAATCGTAAATCAACGCCACAATTGGCATGCCGACACTGATCACAATGTACGGAACTGTAACACAGCTTAGTCGGAATGGGTCTGCAATGTTAACTATTGTATTTTTATTAGCTCCAGAACAAGTCTCCAAGAAAAACTCTTAACGGAAAAGCCTCTGGCCCATAAAAATAAGCCAATATGGATCTACAACTTTTCTTTTTTCCATTTACGGGATGCGGGTGTCACTGGTCAGGGCCAGCATTTATTGCCCACGTCTAATTGCCCAGAGGGTAGTTAAGAGTCAACCACATTGTTGTGGGCTTGACATGTAGGCCAGACTAGGTAAGGATGTCAGATTTCCTTCCTGAAAAGGAGATTAGTGAACCTGATGGGCAAAATGAGTTTGCGTTTATCTGAATACTTGCTTGTGGAAAGTAAATCAGCTTGGAAGGTAAAGAGGCAGCACACATTGGCATCCAGAACAAGCAGTGAAGAGGTCATTAGAGTTCAGGTACCCTCAGCTGGACTCACTGAGCAAGCATTACAAATGGATCCATGCTTGGAATGCAAAAGCTAGCTACAAAAGAAAAGAATGGATGGATCTTCTTTGTAAATTTTATGAAATGATCAGCAGTGTGATCCTCACAAAAAGAGGGAGCTCCGGAGGTGTGAGTACCAGACTGGGAAACAGAAGCAAATTAAAGTGAATACCTAAGTTTTGGTCCATTTGGGTTTTGACTTGGGCATAGTGAAGGAAACTGCATGGTCATAGAAACATATAGAGGAAATCTTGGGTGGTAATGAAATAGAACAGTGGCTTAAGCAATAAGGGTTTACGAGAGAAATTGTTATGATACACAACTTTGTTCGATTCTGTTTAAATTGTTTCACTTAAAATGTGAAATATTGTGGAATTATTCTTTCAGTTAATAACTAGAAGTTTGAATTTCTTTTTAAAACCCCTCTCAAACCTCCTTCAAGATAATAGCATACTGTAGGATTAATTGGTAGAAATAGATAGTACAAATTACATATCCCATTGTAACAAATTACCCAAGTGAATTCCATTAATGTAGCAATTTGTGCATTCACATTAGTAAAAAAAAAATCAATAAACCTGCTATACTGTGGTAAAATACCAACTGGGAGAGAAGTGTGGCTTACAAAAGTCTCCCGTCTTTGAAATGTCCATAAAACAACCAGAATTGGTATGCAAGTATTTCCTCACACACATGCCAAGAATGAACATTAAAAATAGCAAATGCATTGACTGATTTTTCAGCTTTCGTTTTGTTTATGACTTGCAGGCTAAGTGGACTATGCAATTTCACACAAAGCTGACGGAGCAGGAAGATCATAAGTTGAAATTCTGTTGTCCTGCAATGGCTGGTCCCAGCCAGGGCAACCATGTCAAAGATATAATTTATCTTTGCATTTGAAATTTATGAAAAATAAAAACTGCAGTCATTACAGAAATTCCTATTTCTGGACTGATTAGCACTTTCTCTTAGTAGTGCATACACACAAACAGTCGATTACGGAAGGATTAGCCATGATTATGAAGACCTTGAGAGGTCAAACATTAACAGTATTCTTTCTGTAAATTCACACATGCACTGAATTAAATGTTTGAAGGCCATGACATTCTTTCTAACGTTCTGTAATGATACTTTCTACAAACTAGTAATAGAAATGAGAAGATAATTCATAAAAATCCTAACTTACCAAAGGGTTCCACTTTTTTTGTAGAGTTGATCACTTTTTCACAAATGTAAGGCAGAGCTGTCTCACACACAGCACTACTCCAACGGTAATCAAACTTAGAACTTAGTGACCCACAATGGAATGTTCCCAGTAATGAGCCCTGAGGCTGATCTGTAGAACATAATATTGAAAAGTTTGGGCAGGTTCAAATTAGGGAATGCTCTTCACATTGTTTCCTACTGTTTTTGATATTAAAGGCATTTCAGTTTTAGACCATTTGTGCAGTCTGACGAAATAGAGAGATTGGATGGAAGTTGTTTGTTACAGTTCACAAAAGCCAAGGGTGGGGTTGTCACATTATGTCAACCGACCCTCCAAACAACATCAACTCAAACCCATCCCCTACCCTACCCTTGCATTTTCCCACAGCTAATGCTTCTCACCTGCACAACCCTGGACATTATGAGCAATTTAGTATGGCCAATCCTCCTAACCTGCACATCTTTGGACTGTGGGAGGAAATCGAAGCAGCCACAGGTAATCTACGCAGAAACAGGGAGAACACCCGAGGGTGGAATCAGACCTGGGTCCCTGGTGCTGTGAGGCAGCAGTACTAACCACTGAGCCACTGTGCCATCCCAATATCTAAAGCAAACACTGTCCATAATTTGATTACTGAGAAATTCAATTTAAAATGGAGGTATGCACCTGCATGTGTCTGTGTATTGTGCATGCATGTGTGCGCATATGTGAGGATATGTCTGTGCATGCATGCACACGTGGTGGTGGTGATGCGATTATGGATTTTAGCACCTTCCCTCCAAAATCCTTCATGATTGCAGATTGTAGTTATGGAACAAATCAATCTAAAACCCAATCAAGAATGTATCAATTTGTTAAAATTGAATAAGAATTGTGGGGAACTCGAACACTTAATGCTAACACCAGTCAAAAGAGCTTTCCAAATACCTGTGTCCCAATTCACAAAGCTCAAAGGTTCTCCATCTGACCACTGCCACCCAGCAACTTCATCCAAATGATTAAGGCCGATCCATGCCAGAATTCCAACATTTTGTAAACGTTCTGTAACAAATGTTTGCAGCAATATGAAATTTCACACAAGTAGATTTTAAGATATCTATCTCTTCAGTGCCAGATTTAATAGCATAGAGAAACACAAATTAAGCAAGCAAAAATATGCAACAAGCTAAATCAATGCTTTAAAAAACAGAAATTACAGCAGAAAGTCTGCAGGTCTGAAGAAAGGTCACTAGACTAATTATTAATTTGTTTTCTCTCTACAAATACTGTCAATTCTGCTAATTTCTCCAGCCATTTCTGTTTTAGTTTCAGATTTTCAGCATTTGCAGTTCTGTTTCATTTTAAGTGAATGCAGTATTGTGTCATATTAGTGGATTAACACTTCTTTTGTTTTCACATATCCCATTAGTAAACTCAACCAAATTATGTTTCCTGGAAGAAAATTGCAGGAGAAGAATTATAACAGGTGCCCACATTACAAAAGTAAATTATTAATTCCACTTAATTGCCCAGTGGAGTAGCTTAAGTGATTTTTAGCTCTTATGCTATTTCAGGGAAATCTATCCAATGTGGCTATGTAAGTAAAGTTTTTTTTGTTTTTCATTCAAATCTGCAAACCTGAGACTACTTTATGTGCTGAAATTTTCATCAACCAATACAACTGACATATGGCTGAAGTGCAACATTTTATTACTACCAATCTCAATAAAAACATCTCCAAATTGGAACAACAGTATTTAGTGTGAATATTCTTTCAGTGTATGATAGAGCAAAAGCCTTTAGTCAAACTATGTGCCACTTGACTTTTCACCCCTCACTGCCATCGGTTGTCATTTATTCAACCATGATATCCCCATGGCTAGAAATCCTACTAGTGTCACCATGTCAAAAGCAGCCAAATTTGTCACAAATGTATTTCATATAGGTGATGTCATTTTGGAAAATAAATCTGTGCACCATTTCCAAAATGCATCATGCAGCAAAAAAATTTATGATCCAATGACTTTATAAATGGCTGTGGCTTAATAAACAAAATTGTAGGTTTTAAAATAATTAAGCTTGTGACGTTTGCTGTCAAGATTGGTAATTATTGTACATCTCCAGTTGTCCCATACAGAATGGGACCTTCCTCTTTAACCACTGAAGTCCATATGGTGAAGCTAATCCAATAAGGAGGGAATTCTAGGTTTTTGATTCAGCATACACCAGCCAGAAAGGTGTGCAACTTTGAGGTGATGGTGTTCCCATGCATCTGCTGACCTTGTCCTTGAGGTGATGTTTCAGATACCGCCAAAAATAGAAGTCTTATTTACACGCTATAGTGCATCCTGTGGATTATAAATGCGCCAGCCACAGCACCACAATACAGTATGTGGATGAATCATATGTGTTCACAAAAACTTCTTTCCTTTTTGAAATCCATTAGGTTATTTGTTCCATCACCAGTGCAGCAATCTGTGTTCCATACTTACCACTCCTGTCACTCACCTTCATGCTAATGTTCCATCCATTCCACATAGCTAAATGATAAGGTGTCAGAATCCATCTCATCCTCATTGGATCTATTTTTCTTTGCTCCCTTTTGTTTTTCATTCCAGTCTGCTTCAATCAGCCATTGTTTGATTCCAAAATTCAATAAAGTAAGAACGAATGAGGAACTTATCTACTTTATATCTTTCCAAGTCCAAGTGTCAACAAACACTTGTGATATCGTGGTGCTTTCAAAATTTAGTTAGATTTTCTAAATTGAATAACAGCATTAAACAGACATTCACTGTCCTATAAATGCTGTTGAAATGAATGAGGTGAGTCATTTGAGCCACCTTTGTTCATTCAAAATTATCTGCAAGGCTCCCATGATGGTGATATTTATCAGAAATAAATATTTTCATTGACAATCCAAAATCATGCTACTTTTGGGAGAAAAGCATATTAGATAGTGTAACATGCTCATCCAGGAGATACACTAAGAATTAGTTAATTCTGCAGCATTCATATTAAATGTTAGCATGATAAAATTGTGGTCATTTGAATATGAAAATCTGTTTTATCAATGTACATATTTATATCAACACTAGCATTAATTTTTTTTAAGCTGCTGCTATAAATTTGATTTCATTTGAGGCGAGTGACAGCTAGTCTGGTGCTGGAACTTTACATCAAGTTTATGCTTTGTCCACATAAATCAAAATCAATTTTATAAATTTTATAAAATGGGTGACTGTGATAAATTTGCAGTTGCCTCAGGCTTAAAAATAAGGGCAGTCCTTATTTATAAAAACTCACTGACGATGTACTCCTGCTCCTTAGGATCTCTGATAGACAGCAAGTCTCCTCCTTGTGCCTGACATGAAGCATGGGCCTCATTCCAAGAATGAAGAGCCAGAAGATTATACTGGTAGCATGTTGGTGAAAAAGGATCTTTTTCCCAAAGCAGATCACACCCGGGATCTGTAAAAAAAAACAGAATGGAAACCACTAATTGCTGGAGTTAGAAATTTTAAACTAGTAATGGTACACAGCTGGCTTAAACTCTTACCCAAATTTGGACAAAATCCCCATGTTTCATCAACATCGTAATTGCTGGTGGTTGCACACCAAAAGAGTTTATCTTCTCTCCCTTCATTAGTACATTCATGGTACCACTTATTATTATATTTAAATGGAAGAGCACACGGCATCCCACGTGAGTTTCCAAGTACAGTATGAACTTCTGCAAAATAGAATGAGAATTTATTTGAATAAACTGTTATTATTTTATTCTTCATTTCAAATACCTATCAAATGTACAACATTAGTTAAAGTTCTGTTAGTTTTTCCACCAACGTGGGAAGCCGGAACATTAAAGATTCAACTGTCCAACATGAAAGCAAATGAACCTACAGCGAGCTCAATATGAAGGGCAATATCCTTATTTACTTCCAGTTTTCTACATAAAGGTGGTATGACCAGAACAAGACTTCTGTGGATCATGAAACTGCATAGAAACAAGAAACAGAAGAGTTGTAGTGGATGGCACTCTGTATTGCACCTTCCAGGTGATATTATTGCTATCATGTATTTTCTTACAAAGAATTCTTACAGGCAGAAAGGTTTTATTTTAAAAACTAAACTGGTCTCATTTGAAGAATACTTAATTTGTTAGGTGATTCACATGACACCAACTTGAATATCTGAGGTGAGCATTCACTCAAAAGAATCAGGTTTCCAGAAGCTATTTACCAGGTGTAGGGAGGCATTTTTTAAAAAGATTTTACAAATCAATTGCAGTTTGCATAATGCTGTTTCACATCAATTTTGTCATTAAGAATTTGAAGTGTAGTCCAACAGTTTAAAAGGAGCCTTGTTTCATTTGTCACTGTCACCTCTTTCAAGGCTTGAAACTGTCCATTTAGCACACCTGCACTCAGTTATTCTGATTTGGGAGACTGAGGAAGTGGTCCAGTTCTACATGCATGCTAGTGCAAGCCCATCTCTGGCAGACATTCTTTGGGAATCAGTCTCACTTGGAACTAGCAGACCCAAGGTCAAAGAGTTCTTGCATATTCTATTAGCATGGTCTGAGACCTTCAAAGATAGTGGGAAATTAGCATACAAAGCTGATAACCAACTTCTCAGAGTGTTCCTACAAACTCAGGACATTTACAGGGATTTGATTAAACCCCGTGACATAGTTTTGCCAAATAAACAGTATTTTGTATAATATGCAAGTGGTCATATGAAATATAGTTTCGAAAGAATGAATTGCATTGAATGAAGCTCCTATGTTAATATCAGGACATCTCAGTGTACATGATTGATACTGTTGTAATGCAACAAAATAATGCAGCAATCAATTTGCACACATATGTCACAGACATCAAATGAACTTGTGAGCATAGTCAGTTTTAATAATATTGCTTAAGGTATAGATTTTGGCAAAGACATCAGGCAAACTTCCATACTCTTCTTGAAACAACATCCTGAGGATTGTTTTTTACATTTGTTTACTGGAGAAAGATGAATATCTTATCTGAAAGCCAGTTTCTTCAACAGTGCAGACACTCCTCAGTATTGTATTGATCTGTAGTGAGATTATGAGCTCAATGTTCGGGAATGGGGCTCAAAATCACAAACATCTGTTTCAAGCAAGAGTACAGTTACTGAGCCAAAATTGACACGGAGTAGAATTTTAGCCTTGTGGAGTCATGGTAGATGATTCCAGCTGACTAGACAAGTCAGATCCGAGTGTGAAACTTACCTTAAAGACTGAAGTTTTATTTTTATTTACAAGTAGGTCAATCACTGGAAATGTGTACACAATGTAACTTAAACAAAAAGAATATAAATGTTTATGATACAAAAGTAGAACAATCTCACTATAATATCAGAAGGAAATGATTAATCCCATTCATCCCAGGAATACCCTTACAGGCAGTACTCGAATTCAGCTGACAGTCACCACCATGCTAAAGCTTCTTGCTCAGCTGGCACATCTAAATTGGTTTCCGTATAGCAAATTGCTACACATTCATTAGATTCTTTTTTTAAAATTAATTTCTACAATTCTCCCAGCGATCTTTTAAGACAATTTGCTAACTTAGCTCAATAATTCTTAATTTGGTTCCCTAAATTGATGTCTTCAGCAGTCTTGTGGGATAATCTTCTTGTCTGATATCCCAGAGCTGTCTGCTTCTGGAGCTTTCTTCTGGTCGTCTTCTCAGAGTCATAGAGTCATAGAGATGTACAGCACGGAAACAGACCCTTTGGTCCAACCCCTTCCTCTATTCATATACCCATCCAAATGCCTTTTAAATGTTGCAATTGTACCAGCCTCCACCACATCCTCTGGTAGCTCATTCCATACACGTACCACCCTCTGCATAGTTGCCTCTTGGGTCTCTTTTATATCTTTCCCCTCTCATCCTAAAACTATGCCATCTAGTTCTGGACTCCCCAACCCCAGGGAAAAGACTTTGTCTATTTATCCTATCCATACCCCTCATGATTATATAAACCTCTGTAAAGTCAACCCTCAGTCTCCGATGCTCCAGCAAAAACAGCCCCAGCCTGTTCAGCCTCTCCTGATAGCTCAAATCCTCCAACCCTACCAACATCCTTGCAAATCTTTTCTGAACTCTTTCAAGTTTACAACATCTTTCTGATAGCAAGGAGACCTGAACTTGCAATATTCCATCAGTGGTCCAATCAATGTCCTGTAAGCCACAACATGACCTCCCAATTCCTGTACTCAATACATTGACCAATAAAGGAAAGCCTACCAAACGTTTTCTTCACTATCCTATCTACCTGCGACTCCACTTTCAAGGAGCTATGAACCTGCACTCCAAGATCTCTTTGTTCAGCAACACTTCCCAGGACCTTACCATTCAGTGAATAAGTCCTGCTGTTAGAAATGGGGTAAAGTGTTGTTTTTGCAGATATAGAAAAAGCATACAGAAAAGGGGTACAGCAAGAGAACTATTAACCATGCAGGTATTTAGGGACTTTTCAGTGTATAATTGTGGTTAATTAAATACTAACTTCGGTGTGTAATTACTATAACAAAAAGTTTTTTTTTGTATAATTATGCTTTCAGCAAAAAGCTGAGATAACTGAAATGCTAGAGCTACACAAAATGATACAAGTTAATGAAATGTCCGAGGATGGAATGTACCAGCAGAATTGATACAAAATCTAGATGTACTGTCGACAAAATAAATGTATGTGTCAGCACTTACAGAAAGGAAGGTTGCCAACCTGGGGAAGGGGGAAGTAATAAGGGTGGAGCACAGCTGGGCAGTGGCCTGGCACAGTAAGAGAGATTGGGTAATAAGGAGTCTGGAGAGATGACCTCACTCAGCTCAAAGGGTATAACTGTACACTAACCTAAGTTCTAATTTGCTCAATCGCTTTGTGCAGTTGTAGCCCGTACTTGCAAGTCCGTAATAAATTGTCTTGTTTCCAGTTTTGGTGGTCTCCATCTAAATTTTATTGAATTTTGTTTCTAACACTGCTAAGATTTGCGTTCCCAAAATGCAGCACCGTACATTTATCTGAATTAAATGCCATCTGCCACTTCTCAGCCCATCTGATCAAGAACCCGTTATAATCGGAGGTAACCTTCTTCGCTGTCCACTACACCTCCAAACTTACAAACTATACCTCTTATGCTCACATCCAAATCATTATATAAACGATGAAAAGTATTGGACCCAGCACCGATCCTTATGGCACTCCACTGGTCACAGGCCCCCAGTCTGAAAAACAACCCTCCACCACTATCCACTGTCTTCAATCTTTCAGCCAGTTCTGTATTCAAACAGTTGGTTCTCCCTGAATTCCGTGAGATCTAACCTTGCTAACCAGTCTCCCATGGGAAACATTGTCAAATGCCTTACTAAAGTCCATATAGATCACATCTACCGCGCTGCCCTCGTCAATCCTCTTTGTTACTTCTTCAAAAAACTCAATCAAGTTTGTGAGACATGATTTCCTATGCACAAAGCCATGCTGACTATCCCTAATCAGTCCTTGCCTTTCCAAATACATGTACATCCTGTCCCTCAGGATTCCCTCCAACAACTTGCCCACCACTGACATTAGGCTCACTGGTCTACAGTTCCCTGGCTTGTCCTTACCACCCTTCTTAAACAGTGGCACCATGTTTGCCAATCTCCAATCTTCCGGTACCTCACCTGTGACTATCGATGATACAAATATCTCAGCAAGAGGCCCAGCAATCACTTCCCCTAGCTTCCCACACAGTTTCAGGGAACAGCTGATCAGGTCCTGGGGATTCATCCACTTCTGTGCGTTTCAAGACATCCAGCACTTCCTCCTCTATCATATTGACATTTTTCAAGATGTCACCATCTATTTCCCTACACTCTATATCTTCCATGTCCTTTTCCACAAATTATTCGTTGAGTATCTCCTCCATCTCCTACGGCTCCACACAAAGACCGCCTTGCTGATCTTTGAGGGGCCCTATTCTCTCCCTAGTTACCCTTCTGTCCCTAATGTATTTGTAAAAACCCTCTGGATTCTCCTTAATTCTATTTGCCAAAGCTATCTCATGTCCCCTTTTTGCCCTCCTGACTTCCCTCTTAAGTATACTCTTATTGCATTTATACTCTTCTAAGGATTCACTTATTGGTCAAAGTATTGAGTACAGGAGTTGGGAGGTCATGTTGCGGCTTTACAGGACATTGGTGAGGCCACTGTTGGAATATTGCGTGCAATTCTGGTCTTCTTCCTATCGGAAAGATGTTGTGAAACATGAAAGGGTTCAGAAAAGATTTACAAGGATGTTGCCAGGGTTGGAGGATCTGAGCCATAGGGAGAGGCTGAACAAGCTGGGGATATTTTCCTTGGAGTGTCGGAGGCTGAGGGGTGACCTTATAGAGGTCAACAAAATTATGAGGGGCATAGACAAAGTCTTTTCCCTGGGGTCGGGGAATTCAGAACTAGAGGGCATAGGTTTAAGGTGAGAGGGGAGAGCTAAGGGGCAACATTTTCACACAGAGGGTAGTACGAGTATGGAATGAGCTGCCAGAGGATGTGGTGGAGCCAGGTGCTGGCAGGTGGGACTAGATTGGGTTGGGAGATCTGGTCGGCATGGACGGGCTGGACCGAAGGGTCTGTTTCCATGCTGTACATTTCTATGACTCTATATCCTGTCTATGTCTGATGTATGCTTCCTTCTTTTTCTTCACCAAACCCTCAATTTCTTTAGTCATCCAGCATTCCCTATACTTACCAGCCTTTCCTTTCACCCTAACAGGAATATAGTATCTCTGGACTCTCATTATCTCATTTCTGAAGGTTTCCCATTTTCCAGCCATCCCTTTACCTCCGAACATCTGCCCCCAATCAGCTTTTGCAAGTTCTTGCCTAATACCGTCAAAATTAACTTTTCTCCAATTTAGAACTTCAACTTTTAGATCTGGTCTATCCTTTTCCATCTCAGTTTTAAATCTAATCGAATTATAGTCGCTGGCCCCAAAGTGGTCCCCCACTGACACCTTCAGTCACCTGCCCTGCCTTTTTTCCCAAGAGTAGGTCAAGTTTTGCATCTTCTCTCATAGGTACATCCACATACTGAATCAGAAAATTGTCTTATTCACACTTAACAAATTCCTCTCCATCTGAACCCTTAACACTATGGCAGTCCCAGTCTATGTCTTAACAAATTTCTCTCCATCTAAACCTTTAACACGATGGCAGTCCCAGTCTATATTTGGAAATTTAAAATCCCCTACCATAACTATAATTCTAAAAAATAGCTGAGATCTCCTTACAAGTTTTTTTCTCAATTTCCTTCTGACTACTGGGGGATCGATAATACAATCTCCATAAAGTGATCATCCCTTTCTTATTTCTCAGTTCCACCCAAATAACTTCCCTGGATGTATTTCCGGGAATATCCTCCCTCAGCACAGCTGTAATGCTATCCCTTACCAAAAATGCCACTTCCTCACCTCTCTTGCCTCCCTTTCTATCTTTTCTGTCGCATTTGTATCCTGGAACATTATGCTGATAGTCCTGTCCATCCCTGAGCTATGCTTCTGTAATTGCTATGATATCCCAGTCCCATGTTCCTAACCATGCTCTGAGTTCATCGGCCTTCCCTGTTAGGCCTCTTGCATTGAAATAAATGCAGTTTAATTTATCAGGCCGACCTTGTTCTCTGCTTTGTCTCTGCCTGCCCTGACTGTTTGACTCGCTTCTGTTCTCAACTGTACCAGTCACAGATTGATTTCTTTCCTCACTATCTCCCTGGGTCCCACCCCCTACCTTACTTGTTTAAAGCCTCTGAGTAGCTCTCGCAAGTCTCCCTGCCAGTATATTAGTCGCCTTTCAAATTAGGTGCAATCCATCCTTCTTGTACAGGTCACTTCTACCCAAAAGAGATTCCAATGATCCATAAATGTGAATCCTTTTCTCATACATCAGCTCCTCAGCCATGCATTCATCTGCTCTATCCTCCCATTCCTGCCCTCACCAGCTCATAGCACCAGGAGTAATCCAGATATTACTACTTTCAAGGACCTCCTTTTTAAATTCCTGCCCAACTCTCTGTAATCTCCCTTCAGAATCCCAACCTTTTCCCTTTCTATGTCAATGGTTCCAATGTGGACAATGACCTCCTGCTGGCCCCTCTCCCCTTTGACAACGTTCTGCACTCTCTCCGAGACATCCTTGATCCTGGCACCGGGAAAGCAACACACCATTCTGATTTTCTGCGGCTGGTCACAGAAACGTCTGTCTACAGAAAAGTCTGTCTGTACCTCGGACTAGAGTCCCCTAACACAATTGATCTCTTGGAACCCAACATACCCCTCATTGCATTAGAGCCAGTCTCAATACCAGAAACTTGGCTGTTCATGCTACATTCCCCTGAGAATTCATCAGCCCCTACATTTTCCAAAACAGTATACTTGTTTGAAATGGGGATAGCCACAGAAGACTCCTGCAATAACTGCCTACCTCTCTTACCTTTCCTGGAGTTAATCCATCTATGTGACTGCATCTGCGACTTTTCCCCCTTCCTATAACTGCCATCTCTCACATCCCCTTGCTCTTGTAAATTCTTCATTGTCTCTAACTGTCTCTCCAACTGATCCATTTGGTATGATAGGATTCGCAACCAATGGCATTTATTGCAGATACAATTCGCAGTAACCCATAAACTCTCCTTAAACTCCCAAATCCGACAAGAAGAGCATATCACTCTACTAAAGGCCATTTTTGATCCTGTACAATCTACAGACCCAGAAAATAACAGAGTCTTACTCCTCTACAAAATACTACTCCCAGTCATGGCTTATATTTTCAGTTTAATCAAGAGACATATCTCAAAAAAACATACAATCAAGAAAGAACCCACTCTATTCACGACTGCAGACTTTTTGTAGGCCACACTTAAAATATCCACTTATTTGTTTCTGTGCTGTGACCTCTCTGTGAATTTCACTGTTCTTTGACACTGTCATGTAAGCAACTCAGGGCTTTTCCAGACCTCTCTCCTTGGAGTCTACTAATAGCAGCTCTGCTCTTCCAAGTCTCGCCCCTTTGCTCACATGGGATACTTCGCACTCTGTGTGTGGTGGCCCTAAAACTCAAAACAGCAACAATGGAATGATTATTGCTCCAGGTGGCTTGGTGGTCATTTACATAAAATCACGTGACTTCTGGGAAATGCTGTTTTGAATTGTATTCAAAATATCTTTGACCATCTTTTGAAACAAAATCCAATCTCCATTGAAGTGAAAAACTAAAATTCTGCTATATAGATTCATCCATACATGAATCCAAGGAGTCAAATAATACCATGAGCTATCATAACAGGTGACATTAGAAAAAATACTTGAAAAGAATATGTTCCCCACACCTGAGCTGTATTACTCTAGGTGGGACTGACGCAGTAGCAGCAAGTAGTCAACAAAACTGCATATGTGATCAGTCAGAATTAAGTTCCTGATAGGAATCTTTCCAATGTTGAATCAATCTCTTGCCAAGACCTAAGTCTTGCAGGTACCTGGAAGTAATTTCTAAAAGCAGGAGGGGTTATTGATGGTTTCTCTCAATTCCTCGATTATTGAGTTCCAGGAATGTGTCACCACACCAGTGGCCATGAACAAACTGTACTGTAGCTATTGCTTATTTTTAAATTTTTAGAAGGCAACATTTTGAGGTCCATTATCTGCTTCAGTAGAGGCCACCTCTTCTGCTGGGGCTGCCAATGCTCTAGAACATAGGTCCCTCTAATTGGATCTCCTGTGGTACTTAGTTGGAGTACCAATATAGAAGTAATAGCTGTTGGGTACCTCCTTGAAGATTATGCTCAGACCTCCCAGTCTCAGATGGTCTGAATGACCATGAGATATAATTAGATTCCCTCAAAATTCTAAGTGCATGGATAATGGAATTGCATCAGATATTTAAACTGCTAATGAGCAATTACCCAGAATCTGAAACACTTCTTAAAAGTCTCCAAAATTGGAGTTAGGAGGCAGTGACTTCAGAAGGTTTCAACCTGCTTACTTGGAAACTTCAGAAGAAAACTACTTATCTTCCTGAGCAACCATACTACAAATAATACCCTGCACCCTGCCCCTACCCCAACTATCAAGTGAACCACTTCACCACCTCAACATCTACCACCCTTCCCCCTCTCTTCGTATTCCCTCACTCTCATGCCTTCTCTCTATACTTTCTCAAAGAGACATGGAACCTTAGCCTACTCGTCTACGCCATACATCTGGGAGGGTGTGAAGCCACTATCAGCCATCAATTTGCCACACTAGCATTAATGACTGAAAAGCATGTGAAGATTGTGTATTTGAATTCAAAGCTACTTCCTGCAGTTATGGCTCATGAACTCTGTATAGCTTCTATAGACGGAAAAAAACAATGGATAAAAGAGCTGAACTCCATATTTTGGATCAAGGGACACAACCTATATTTCCACACCAGAAAGGATGATCTTGCTGGATTTGGTATAGACATATTACATCATTAGAATATGTTATATCTTCACTTTCAATATGCACAAATGATGTGATGGCAAGAGACAAGCATCCACAGAATTTAAAAGGGCTAAATTGATAGAATCAAAGAATTCCTACAATATGGAAGCAAGCTAGTCAGCCTACACTGACTCTCCGAATAGCCACCCAACCTGACATTTTTGGCCTGTGGGAGGAAACTGCAGCATCCAGAGAAAACTCATGTAGACAAAGGGAGAATACCTGTGCAGAGTTTGCATAGCCATTCAACAATGGAATTGAACAAGAGTCCCTGGTGCTGTGAGGCAACAGTGTTAACCATTGAGCCACTGTGCTGCCCATTCAGATGCCAGCCTCAAGAGGTATTCTAAGCTGCTGAGAGGCTCGATGAAAACCAACTCATAAGCCTGTACTGGCCCTGCTGCTGCTATTGCTGCTGGTGTTTGGAAAGGGGAGGAAATGCGCTTGGGACATACAACTGAGTCAGGAGAGAAGAAAATTCAAATGTCTTGAAACAGGCATGGAATTAAAATGCTGAAAATGTGTTGCTGGAAAAGCGCAGCAGGTCAAGCAACATCCAAGGAGCAGGAGAATCGACGTTTCGGGCATGAGCCCTTCTTCAGGAATGAGGAAAGTGTGTCCAGCAGGCTAAGATAAAAGGTAGGGAGGAGGGACTTGGGGGAGGGGCGTTGGAAATG
>NC_057716.1:59689549-59748541 GCF_004010195.1 Chiloscyllium plagiosum
GTTGCAGGGGAAGGTGCCGGGAGTGGAGGTTGGGTTGGTGGGGGGTGTGGACCTGACGAGGGAGTCACGGAGGGAGTGGTCTTTTCGGAACGCTGATAGGGGAGGGGAGGGAAATATATCCCTGGTGGTGGGGTCCGTTTGGAGGTGGCGGAAATGACGACGGATGATACGATGTATATGGAGGTTGGTGGGGTGGTAGGTGAGGACCAGTGGGGTTCTGTCCTGGTGGCAATTGGAGGGGCGGGGCTCAAGGGCGGAGGAGCGGGAAGTGGAGGAGATGCGGTGGACAGCATCGTCGATCACGTCTGAGGGGAAATTGCGGTCTTTGAAGAAGGAGGCCATCTGGGGGAAATTGCGGTCTTTGAAGAAGGAGGCCATCTGGGTTGTTCGATATTGAAACTGGTCCTCCTGGGAGCAGATGCGGCGGAGACGAAGGAATTGGGAATATGGGATGGCGTTTTGACAGGGGGCAGAGTGGGAGGAGATGTAGACTAGGTAGCTGTGGGAGTCGGTCGGTTTATAGTAATGTTAACATCTCGACTACAACAAATACAGTAACATAATTATTTTGCTTTACTTTTAAAAAAGCAATAAACAAGTAGGTGCTGGTTTTGCTGGACAATGGTTGCCTATTGTAGGAGCGGAAGAGGAAGATGTTTTAAGAAAGAATATGCCGGGTCCGCCCTGTAAAAGACATCACACTCTCCCCACCACATCATGTCATCTGTGGCTGCCACAAAGGAAAGAAGAAAGTAGCCACCTAGGCTGTGACCTCATTCCTTGTTCTGCCGAGAGATCTATGCCAGGTTACTGGTTTTAATATTAAAAGGAGTGAAGGTGGGTTTTGAAATCTATGATGATCCCTACATCAAGGTTGTCAACAGCAGAACTCAGCTGCACATATACAGGGATGACTGCTTCTGCTGTAGCCCCAGTGTCCTCTAGGCTTATCACAAAAGGCTAGGTGAGCCTAAGGTGAATGGTTGCATCTACCAGTAAGTGAGCGTTGAGACCTGTGGCTCAGTGGAGGGCTCCTTACATGGGAAGCCTCTCCCTTTCCACTGAGAATCAGAGATACAGAGAGTTGTATACAGCTATTGCATGCTCTAGGTGATGGAAATTCCCAGATTCCCAGGCCATGTGTAAATTTTGAAACCTAAAGCTGTCCATGGACCATATCAATATTAATTGTTCGTGTCTTTAGTTGTTGAAAGGCATCATTGTTACATTTTTGTAGGCCCCAGCCCATTGTTTAGTTTTTGAAAAAAAGGATAAGAGTTGTAATATCAAGACATTGACTTCCTGTGTAGCCATGTAAGCCTCTGAATAAGAAGTCAACTGAGGTACAGACATGATGCAAGTTAAGAGTTTAGAATGATCCCAAGTTTACAGAATATTAGATTTATCAAGCTAGTTGAAATGTATTTGGTTAGTCAAGTCTAGAAGTAACAAATACAAGATTGAGAGTTTCAGCAGATGAGCAGATTCGAGAGGCCCATGTTACTGACTGTTGCGTGAGGTAATCTATGAGCAGTGATGAAGCACCACCCACTCAGACACAAAACTTACATGGGCTGGAACTTCAATGGACTCTGACACACACGCATACACAGAATCTCCTATTGGAGACAAGTGTTCACCTATCTCTTGGGCATATCAACTCTTATTAATATGAGTTAATGTAACCTATACATCATTAGAGATGTGATACACCTCGTCTTGATATGCAAGATGTGCCTTTTCTGCTCAGACATGATCAATTCGCCAACACAGACTACCGAACAGTTCTTGGACTTGCACAAAAATAAACAGTATGGAAGCAGCATTCTACACCAACCCTCAATGTTTGGTACTCAGGCATTGTATTCTAACATGGTGAATATGTGGACATTGTAGTATAAAGTCTGCCACAAACTAACAGTATAACAATTCTGAAGAATCCAAAAACAGAATCAGTGAGCATTTTGTAAAGAAAAGTGAGTTACTGCTTTGAACGTGCATAGCATTAAGAAAGGAGCAGCTGGTCAGTCAGTTCCTGGTATCATTTCAACACTTAAGACTGACTGTGGAAGCTGAAACTGTTCAGTCACTGCTGTGCTCGGAGACAAAAAGACAATTGGACCTGAACAGAAAAGCACAGGAAAGCCAGTGTGGCTGACAGATGGCCACATTTGTGCTGATGGGAATTCAACTACAAAATGAATGGAGATTGGCAGCTCCATCAATAACTCAGACGCAAGGGGAAAAGGGCAGAAAATTTACTTTAATCGTGCAAAATCCAGGCTGGGAGCTGAATAAATAGAGGGATACATACCGTTAAAATTAACAATACTGCCATCATGAATGGGCTATACAAGGATCAGCTGTAAAATGGGACCACAAATTTAAAATTTACCTTGGAAGTCAGGACTATTGGTCACAAATTTAAACATTGCAAGGCCATTGCCATAGCTGATTAGCATGATCATTTCTTTTTTAAAAATCAAAATATTTCAAATGGTGGGAAGTACATGGAAAAGGTGCAAATTATCTGAAGGGAAGATGTTGCAAACCTTATATAGTTAGGAAAGGTGGAAATAATTTGAAGAAGCCACTTAAATAGAGAATGCATATCCTGTGCTTTAGTCCAGAAAAATAGAAATATTCCACTTTGTTGGAAAACCCTAGAACTTGACTGGCAGCACAATGGCTTGTACTGCTGCCTCACAGTGCCATGGACCTGGGTGACTGTGTGGAGTTTGTACATTCTCCCAGCATCTGTGTGGGCTTGCTCCTGCTTCCTCCCACAGTCCAAAGATGTGCAGGATAGGTGGATTGCCCATGCTGAATTGCTGACAGAATCCAGAGATGTACAGGCTAGATGGATTAACAATGGGAAATGCATGATAGATTAGGGGGTAGGTCTGGGTGGGATGCTCTTTCGAGAGTTGGTGTGGACTTGATGGCCCAAACAGCATACTTCCACAGTGTAAGGTTTCTATCATTTACACAGAACTGTATCGAAGGAGAAATTTTAAAAAGTTTATTGTCATCAATATTTTACTGAAATTGAGGAAACAAGTCAATTGAAATATTTAAAAGAAGAAAGATCTTTATTAAATGGAGAACAAAGACATTATTCTTTGATTCAAATAACTGATCAGAAAATAATATTTCTTCTGTTTCTAAATGAAAAGTTACGACATCTTTAACCTGTCTCTGAACTTGTAAGCTGTTTAATATCAAAGCAACTTTTGAGTCAATTTAAAAGTATTTGAGATTTTCCAACGTTTGGAATGTTGCCAGAATTTTAAAAGCTTTATTAGAGGACTATTACTATAGTATAGAATTTTAATACTTCAAACAATTTCAAAAATACAACAGCTTTTACATGAAAAAATGGTTTATAAACAGGATGTTTTTCGTGCTGTGCATCTCTATGATTCTGTACAATCTAAAGCTTTAGTATGATAATTTGATATGGACCAACACTTGCAAATTATGTAGAGACTTGAAAACATATACAGAGCTTTGAAAAATTGAGGGTTACCATTCTTTAAACTGAACTATTTGAGTATAGAAGAAATGCTTATTGAAGAATACAGAGTTTAGAATAATTATCTTCAATAAATACATTAAGAAATAGTGAAGAAAGGAGGTTACACTTTCAACCATATTCAAGGTTAGGTACTCCTGATTGACAGCAACAATGGTTGTCGTGGATGGAACAATGTGAGAGACAGAATGACGTCAAAGCTAGATACCAAAAAGAAAAACAAGTTAATATAATACTCTATTATCATGGTTTGATTCCAGTCTTGGGCGACTGTCTATGTGGAGCTTGTACATTCTCCCAGTATTTATGTGGGTTTGCTCCAGCTTCTGATACTATAAATCAGTAGCAAGGTAGAGAATCTTTTGATAAGATTATGAAAAACATTTCAATTATTCCTTTAAGTACAAATAGAATTCTTGAAAAGATCTATGAGAAAACTTCAGCTTCCAGGAGAATTTGTAGACAATTTAATTGATGATGCCTACAGATCATAATACATGAGAAAGAATGGTTTAAATGTTTTGAGCAGTCTGTCTCAGATATTTTATAGTCCAAATAGCTTCTAATTCTCTGGGGAGACAATAGCCTAGTGGTATTATCACTACTAAACTTAGCTCATGTCGGTGGACTTGGGTTTAAATCCTGCCATAAATTCAATTTTTAAAAATCTAATGATAACTATAAAACCATTGTTGATACTCAGGAAAAACCCATCTGGTTCACTAATGTCCTTTAAGGAAGGATATCTGTCATCCTTACCTGGTCTGGCCTACATGTGACTCCAGACCCACAGCAATCTGGTTGACTCTTAATGCCCTCTGGGCAAAGGAGATGGGTAATCAATGCCGGCTTAGCCAGAAATGCCATGTCCCATGAATGAATTTTTGAAAGAATTCGAAAAAGCTAGAGGTTACGGTAGATGCAGAAGCCAAGAGAAAAAACAAAATCACAGACAAACTCTGAGTAGAAGAAAAACAATTTTGCTTCAGAAAATGAACAGAACCCATGAACCGCATAAAGTGCAAACAACCACAGGATAAATCAACATAAAGAGTAGGCAAAATGACAGGTAAGAGTTTAATGCTGTAATATAAGAACATGTCAGAAGCAAATCAAATATCCAATTATACCACAATAATGTCACTTCCAAAAGATGTGAAGTCAAAAATATTTCTCGAACAGAAGAACTAATGGGTCCACACAATGAGCTCGACACCATATTGCACACCTCCACTGGAAGAAATACACACACACATTTCAAATGGTAGAAATTTTAAATGTGCAAGCTAGAACTAATAAAGCTCAGGAAATGCATTTTGCCCTCAATTTCCTGTAACGCATTGATGGAGTTGAACCATCGATGAAAACTACAAAATCAACCAAACAATCTATGAAAACAAAACAACAAAAAAAAACACTTTACAGGGCTTCCGAGATCAAATAGCTAAACCTGAGGAGAAGCTTCAACCAGGACAAGCTTCAACCAGGAGAAACCAGTTAGATTTGAGCTCAAGATTTATTTCAGACCATCAGTATGGAAGACACCGAATTCACTGGGTTACAGGAATTGTTCTTCTTTCGCCACTACAATGAAAAAAAAACCCTTCAAATGAAAATGATCAGCACAATATAGTGCAACAGAAAACAAGAGGTACAGTCCACCTTTGATCATTGTGAATGGTCAATCAAACTAGTATGAAGCCCACAGCAGTCTGTTACATATGATGGTGTTGTAGAACAGTCAATATGCAGATGACACTAGTGCAAAAGAAATCTACTGCATCAAGCAAAAGAGCACAACAGATGGACAGAATATGGGCTTGGGTTGCCTTAGAGTGGGAGTTAGCAGCATCCTCTGGCTCACTCAACATTTTCCATGGCCATTGGACAACACAAGGGCTGAAGTACATTATTAATTTTTAAAACAGCATTTTTCGAAAAAATATTTTTATTAAAAAAGGATTTTTTTTCTTTTGAATATTATAACATCTACAAAACCAAACAATTCAAGCCAACATTAAAAAGTAAACCCAATAATTACATAAATAAATAACAACTTTTTTTAGCTTGGTTGTTAGGAAATCTTAACAATAATAACAATAACGATGTTAAAAATCACACAACACCAGGTTAACTTTGTACACCCCAGTCCAACACCGGCATCTCCAAACAATAATGATAATAGCCATAACCACAGCTCAGCAAAACAAAGCAATAGCCCTCGATCATCAAGCACATAACTTTATACATATTCACATGTGCGCAGTTCCTCTCCTCTGAATACCAAATCCATTACATAGAATTGCCATGGCGATATAAAGGCTCTTACTAGTATGGCGGACAAATCTGTTCCCAGCTAGTCCAAAAAGGGCCATCACATTTTATGGAAATTCTCAGTTTTATGGTGTACCATATTTGTAAGAAAGCCCAAGGGGATGTGCTCCATGACTAGCTTATGCCCCCCGCTGGCCCTGGGTGCTTTCCAATACCCACCCTAATAGAATGTGAGGCCTTTTTTTGTGTGCATCTAATGAAAGAAAATTAACAAAGCCAAGAAGAGGAGATACCAGCTTCATCTCCACCTCTGTCCCCAAGGCCTTCTCTATGTCACCTACCACGCCGCTCCAGTATACCCACGGTTTGTGGCAGGACCAAAGACAGTAAGTAAGCATGCCCATGCTCACTTTACATTTTGGGACACATTGGAGATGCTCCCGTCTTATATTTAGCGAGGCTGTTTGGGGCCAAATGGACCGTGTAGAGAATCTTCAA
The DNA here is from genome assembly GCF_004010195.1 of Chiloscyllium plagiosum. Taxonomy (NCBI): domain Eukaryota; kingdom Metazoa; phylum Chordata; class Chondrichthyes; order Orectolobiformes; family Hemiscylliidae; genus Chiloscyllium; species Chiloscyllium plagiosum. The sequence continues at coordinate 59,695,857 of NC_057716.1, forward strand.
TTGCAAGGCGTGGGTAGTGTTGCAAATCAAACTCCTTCTTGCATTTTCCCAGATATCCTCCCATATTTCAGAAGCGATCTCAACGTCCAACCTCCTCTCCCAGACCTTACAGAGCCATTCGGTCTCATCTGAGGGACAGATAATGTATCCTCAACACACAACACCCTCTTCTCCATGTTGGATCTATAAGGATCAGTTAGAAGTGTGGTGTCTTTTTGTATGAAATTTCTAATTTGGAAGAAACGAAAGAGGTACCTACTGGGAAATTCATATTTCCAAACCAACTGGTCAAAGGACATCAATATATCCCCTTCAGATAAATCACTCAGGTAAAACACACCCCTAACTGCCCACAGTTTAAGCCCAGAGCCAATCATCCCTGGCTGAAAGCCTGGCATACCAACTATGAGTGTCAAAAACGATGTTTTGGCAATATTGCCCTCACCCTAATGCATTGCCTACCACGCCTTGACAATATTGATGACAACTGGGCTATGGCAATATTCCTTAACTGTTCTCATTTTGTCTAAGATCAGTAGGCTAGTAAAGGGGCATCTTGCCTGAGATGCTTCGATGTCCAACAAAATGAGTGAGGGTAGCCCTGGGCCCAATCATTCACGTACGATAGCAACGAGCTTGACTGATAGTTTTTGATATTTGGGAGGCCCACTCCTCCAGTCTGTGAGGTAACTGCAATTTAGTCAATTTAATTAGGGGCCGCTTGCGATACCAGACAAAAGAACTAAACCAACCGTTCAGTCTTCTAAATATTTGCTTAATAAAAATCAGAGGAGGTATTCGCATAGGATACAACAGGTGGAGCAGAATGTTCATTTTAGTGAGGTCTTTCTGACCTAACAAAGAGATTGGAAGCGCCTCCCATCTATGAAGGTCCTGCCTGATTCTGTCGAATAAATGGGCAAAATTGGCTTTAAATAGCCAATCAAAAACTGGGAGTAATAAATATATCTTAGTAGAGAAATCCCTTCTACAATCATCTAAAAGGGGAACAGAGATCCGTCTTCAGGATCAAGCACTCTCGGGAGACCACCCATGGGCATGGCCTCTGACGTCGCAAAATTGATCTTATAACCTGAGAAGCCACCAAATAAGTTGATGCATTGTATCAGATGTGGCACGACTGTTGGGTTTGATAAGAAGACAAGGACAACACCTGCATACTTGTGACTTATGTGACTTGTGATCATATGTGACTTCGTCCCCACTTCTGGAGTGGTTATATTGGGATCCCTGCATATTGCTTCCATCAGCGGTGTAATCATCAATGCAAAAAGCAATGGTGACAAGGGACAGTCCTGTCAACTGCCCTACAAACATTAAAATTGCTTGACTGTACACCATTGGTGAGGACCGCAGCAAGAGGATCACTATACAAAACCTCCATCCATCTGATGAAGGCCTCTCCCAGGCCAAACTGCTTCAAAGTATGAAAAAGGTATGGCCACTCGACGCAATTAAATGTTTTTTCCGCATCTCAGGAGATCACTAATCCCTGTACTGATCACTGTTGACACACTTGGATCATGCTAAGTAATATCCTGACATTATCCGTTGATTTACGACCTTTTATAAACCCCGTCTGGTTCTCCTTAAATGATGGAGGACAGTACAGTTTCTAGCCTTAATGCCAGAGTCTTGGATAGGACTTTGAAGTTGGCATTCATGAGTGAAATGGATCTATAGGAAGCACAGTCCTCTGAGGCCTTCCCTGTTTTAAGAATGAGAGAGATGTTCACCTCTCTTACAGATGGTGGGAGGAGCCCACAACTATATGAGTCATTAAACATTCTAACCATCGACCCAGACAATATACTTATAAATTCCTTATAGAACTCACTGGGGAGCCTATCAGGGCCAGACGCCTTTCTATTCTGGAGCTGTCTCACAACCTCCTGCACTCCTTGCTCTGACAATGGGGCATTGAGGAGATACTCTTGTTCAAGGGTCACTCCTGGAAGATCCAAATTAAAAAAAAGACTCCATCCTAACCTGCCCACTCTCACAGCTTTCCGATTGGTATAATTCAGACTAAAATTTCTGGAATGCTGTATTAATCCTTTTAGAATCATAGGTCAAATTTCCAGTGTCCTCTCTTATTGAGGTAATGGCTTGGGAGGCACTCCTTTTCCTAGCAAGGTATGTTAGGTAGTTGCCCGGCTTATCCCCATGCTCAAACAACCTTTGACTTGCAAATGTAAGCTCCCTCTTGGCTGTCCATGTGAGCATGGAGTTCAGCGTAGACACAAGCGCTATGATCCTCTGCAGTTTAACCAGCAAGGGCCTGTCAAAGTATGCTTTTTTAACTAATTTCAGATGTGTCTCAAGCAAGCATTGCTGCTCACCCATCTGTCACTTCTTACTGGCTGAATAGGAAATAACCAACCCCCTGAGCATAGGCTTTAGCCGTTTCCCAAAAAATGGATGGGCTACTGGCTGAACCTGAATTAATTTCTAAAAAAGTCCTGAACTCAATAGAAAATAATTCAATAAACTTGCTATCCTTGAGGATGAAGGGGTCCAGTCGCCAGTGCCTCGAGCCTACCATTGTATCCTTACTCTTAACCATTAAATACACTGGGGCGTGATTGGAAATAGTAATACTGTCAATTGTACATGACACACCAAGCCCAGACGTGCTGGGAGGGTCAGAAAAAGATCAATCCTGATATAGCATTTATGTGCATTTGAAAAGAACGTGATGTCATTGTCAATATGGTGAAGGTGCTCCAAATATCGACAAACCCCAATTCAGCACACAAACCTCTTAATTGTTTGGATTGCAAAGATGATATCAGCGTGCCTTTGGGCAATCTGTGTACCTTCGGGTCTATGAGACAATTGAAATCCCCTCTTACAATGATATGTTGAGATTCAAGGTTAATCAGTCTAGAAAGTGCATCTGTCAATAATTTTTTTTGGTATGTATATTTATTAGCGGAAAAAACTGGTTTTGACTATACAAAAATATGTTATTGAAGATATAACAAATACCAGTATATAAAAAAACTCACATTACAATACAGCTATTGTCTACTAACTACCTACCTTATAATAAAGCAAAACCAAACAAACTGTGCAAAACAACACTAATAAATAAGTGACTAATAAAATAAAAAAAACACACAAGAACACAAAATAACAATGTTCAGCGCAAAGCTTCCAAACAAAAAATGGGAGTGTTGTATATATACCTGAGGGCCCAGGGCTCAACAAACCTAACCATCCTGGTTAAACGAACGTCCTAGTTGATAGCAGACAGATTTGTGTCCAACTAACTCAAAAAGGGCTGCCATGTCTTATTAAAAAAGGTCTGTTGTGTGGTGCACCACATTTGTGAAAAAAAAATCCAAGGGAATGTGCTCCATAATTAATTTCCGCCATCCCAACAAGCCAGTGGCTCTCAGACACCCAATTCATCAGGATATCCTCCATACACCGTAAGTAAGAATATGAAATAGTTTCTTCCCATACCCATCTAAAGATGATAAATTCTATTGACCTAGGAGAAGTATCAGGTCTACTTTAACTCCGGTCCTCAAAACCCTCCCTTTCTCTCCTGCCACAGCACTCCAATAAAGATGGAGCCTGATGCATGTCAAGGAACAATGGGTAAGAGTACCTACACATATTTTATATTTGGGGCACATTGGAGATGCCCCTTTTTTAAACTTTGCCAGACGGTCTGGTGCCAAATGAGCCCTGTGCAGAACTTTTAACTGCAGAGCGCATGTCCTACTACAAATTGAGATCTTTTGCACGCGCTTCCATATGTCTTCCCACGTTTCAGATGAGATCTCCACTCCTAGCTCTTGTTCTCAAACCTCACATAACCAGTTAATATCCTGCCAGGCCCTGCCATCCAGCAGACGATAGAGGACACTAACCAAAAGGGTGCTTATGGAACGTAGCAACAATCTCTCTGTATTTGGCTTATAGGGCTTAGTGAGAAGCGTAGTCTTCTGGATAAAATCCCCAACCAGAAATAAAAGGAAAAGATCTCTGCTGGGCAGTCCGTATTTGCAACTCCGTTGCTCAAAAGACATCATAACCACCCCCTCAAACAAGTCTCCCAAACTAGAAACTCCTCTCACTGCCCATAGTTTGAACCCTGAGTCCATCACCCCTGGTCAGAACCCTGGCATACCAACAATAGGTGTAAGTCTTGGATAAGAAACCCTCACTCTGATGCATCGCCCTCCATGCCTTCACCGTACTAATGACAATGGGGTTCCGGCAGTGGTCCATAACTGTCCTCATCTTATCCATGAACAATAGGTTAATAAGAGGGCACTTTGCGTGACAGGCCTTGATCTCCAGCCATATTGAGTTTGGATCATTACCTGCCCAATTGCACACAAAGAACAGCAGGGAACTCAAATGATACCTCCTAATGTCTAGGAAATCAACTCCTCGCCATCCTGGAGGCAACTGCAATTTAGTAAGTTTGATGAGGGACCGCCCACGACGCCAGGCGAAGGAACTAAACCAACCCATAGGTTTCCGCAACGTTGCCCTGGGAAACATTATAGGGAGCATACGCATGGGATAAAGCAAGTGAGGGAGGACATTCATCGTAATAAGGGCTATTCGGCCCAACCACGGGATTGGAAGAGCCTCCCATCTCTGAGGATCCCGTCTAATATTGTAGAGCAGGTGAGTAAAATTAGTCCAAAATGGGGGTAAAAAAAACCCTTGGTATTGGAAACCCACCAGTGATCACTTAAAAGGGAATCTAGGGCAACCTTCAATCTCTTGCACTTCCTTAAGGTCTCTCAATTGCCTCCGACTTTGCAAAGTTGATTTTATATCCTGAAATAGCCCCAAATAAATTAATACATTGAATCAGATGGGGTACAGAGGTCATCGGGTCCAATTAAAACAGAAGGATGTCATCCGCATATAGTGTAATCTTCTGTACCCTCGATCCCACTTCCGGAGCGGTTATATGGACGTTCTGGTAAACGACCTCTGCCAGCAGCTCTATCATCAACGTAAACAACAACGGTGAGAGGGGCAGCCTTGCCCACTATCCCTACCAATCCTAAGGTTCTCAGACTTCACCCCGTTGGGGATGACCGTAGCCAGAGAGGGTGGCAATATAAAACCTCCACCCACTTAGCAAAGACCCCACCCAACCCAAACTGCTCTAAAGACATAAAAGAGATACAACCATTCCATCCATTTAAATGCTTTAATCTGCACCGAAGGAAATCAACCCCAGATTAATCATTGCTGACATGCTTGGATCATATTCAGCAACCTTATAATATTATTAGAAGACCTACGGCCCTTTATAAAACCTATCTGGTCCACTTTGACAATACAGGGCAACACCTTCTCCAATCTCAGCGCCAAAATCTTAGACAGAATCTTAAAATCTGAATTTAATAGAGAGATGGGCCTGTATGAGGCACAATCCTCAGGAACCTTCCCCTTCTTAAGAAAGAGGGAAATATTAGCTTCTCTCAAAGATTGTGGTAGGTATTCATGCATATAGGAGTGATTGTATATCTCCAACATCAGCCCTGACAGAATCCCTATAAACTCCTTATAAAACTCATCCGGGAGACCATCTGGGCCAGGCATTTGCCCACTCTGAAGGTACCCAGCTGCCTCCTGAATTTCCTGAACCATCAAAGGGGCATTAAGGAGAGAGGCCCTATTCCAGGGTTACTCCCAGTAAGTCCAGGCTCTAAAGGCTTCCATCTTGGCCCTCCTATCCTCGCAACCTTCAGATCGATCTAATTCAAAGTAAAAACTCTGAAAAGCTTCATTAATCCTTTGGAGCGTAAGTAAGGACCCCGGTGTTGTCTCTAACTGTAGTAATGTATTGGGAAGCACGCTTTTTCCTAGTCAGATATGCTAAATACCTCCCTGGCCTATCCCTATACTCGAACAGCCTTTGTTGAGCAACAGTAAGTTCTTTCTTTGCAATTTGTGTAATATTGAATTCAAAGCAGCCCGGAAGGGCCGTGATCCGCTGTAGATTAGTCACCGAAGGCCGCGCAAAATGCGCCACCTCAGCATTCCCCCTTCTGCCATTTCCAGTGAGCCGAGTAGGAAATAGCTGATTCCCTAACAAATGCATAAGCGGTCTCCCATAGCATAGACGGACTACAAGCCGTGCTTGAGTTGATTGTCAAGAACCACTGAAACTCCCTCAAAAAGTATTCCACAAATTTGGAATCCTTAAAGAGAAAAGGATCCAGACGCCAGTGCCGCAAACCTAGCCCCTCACTCTTGGCCTTAATCTCCAAATATACCACTGCGTGATCAGAGATAGTCATGTTCCCAATTTTACAACCCATAATCGAATCCAAAAGGGTCAAGGGATCCAAAAAAAAAGACCAATCCTCATGTGACAGTTGTGTGGGTTTGAAAGAAAGGTGAAGTACCTGCTGGTGGGGTGAAGACATCTCCAAATATCCATCAGTCCCAACTCCTCACATAAGTCAGCCACCTGTTTGGTCTGTGAAGAAATAGTTGACGACCCACCAGTCGGCATCTTGTCCACTGTTGGACCCAAAAGGCAATTAAAATACACCCCCCCCCACCATAATAATGTTCAGGGGTCCAAAGGCATACAGCTTAGAAAAGGCACAAACCAAACATTTGAGGGGATGCGCCAGTGGATAGTAGACATTTAAAATGCCATATTCCTCCCTATGTATCACAAAACTACCCTTGCTCATCTTTCACCTGCTCTAATAATGTGAACAGAAGATTTTTCCGGATAAGTACAGCCACTCCCCTATTTTTAGTAGTAAGGAATGAAAAGAATACTTGATCATAAGCCCCCTGTTGTAGCTTCAGGTATTCCCCATCATCAAGATGGGTTTCCTGCAACAGGGCGATATCAACCCTTTCCCTCTTAAGGCTAGAAAACACTTTTTTCCTTTCAATAGACGAATGACTTCCCCTTGATGTTCCAGGTGCACCATTTAACAAGACACTTCGCCATATCCCCTTTCAGAGACCCTTGAACCCCCAGGAGGGAGAACCCTGCTTGCAATGAGCCAAGCACAAGTAAACAGAGACTCAAGAGTCGCAGAATTGTGTATACAAAAACTACTCTATCATAACGGTGGCACAGTAGTTAGCACTGCTGCCTCACAGCGCCAGAGACCAGGGTTCAATTCCCACCTCAGGCGACTGACTGTGTGGAGTTTGCACATTCTCCCCGTGTCTGCGTGGGTTTCCTCCGGGTGCTCCGGTTTCCTCCCACAGTCCAAAGATGTGCAGGTCAGGTGAATTGGCCATGCTAAATTGCCCGTAGTGTTAGGTGAAGGGGTAAATGTAGGCTTATGGGTGGGTTGCGTTTCGGTGGGTCGGTGTGGACTTGTTGGGCCGAAGGGCCTGTTTCCACACTGTAAGTAATCTAATCTAATAACTACAAACACTTATTGGTACCAAAAAACTACAAAAAAACCTTGAACGGGAGACTCTTCCCCCTGCTCATAGGGTGCACTCACCCTACCCATCCCCTCCTGCACAGTCCCTTCAGGCCCAGACTGTGCCCCAGCCTTAGGCAATAAAAAAGTAAATAAACAGGAGATGATCCTTAAAAGACAAAAGACAAAGTCAAGATAAGCACTCCGCCCATCCCTGGCTCCATGGCACCCCTACTCGTGACGAAAAGAGAAAGAGAATAAAAGGAAAATAACAAAGGGCACCCACAAAATTTCCCATGATAAAATCCAGTTAAAAAAATATAATAGGAACAACATATTTCAAGTTGTTTTTAAGAAAAATTATTAGGGAAATAGAAAAAAGGGAAAGGGAAAACAGGGAAAGAAGGAAAAGAGGATGAACATTATGTGCATTCTTCAGCTCAGTCGGTCTATTTTAAAGTGTCTGCGAAGTTCTTGGCTTTATCCGCCGAGTCAAATGTAGAAACTGAGTCCTTGTGGCTGAAATGGAGCACCGTGGGGTACCTCATGGAGTACTGGATGTCCAGGTTCCTCAGCTTCTTTTTAACTTCATCGAACGACTTCCTCTTTCGAATTACAGCTGCTGTGAAATCCTGGAAAAACATGATTTTTGATCCCTTGTGCAGCAGTGCCTGCGGATCTTTCCCTTGTGATCTGGAGGCCTCTACCCCTCTTTGCTTGTCCCCTGTATGTAAGGCAGTGCACTAGGACCATGTGGGGGCACGGTACCGCCACCCAATAGGCCGTTTCAATCTGCAGCCTTCCGGATTCAATTTAAGGCCCAGGAACTGCAGCAGCCAGTGTTCAAAAAAGCTGAGTGACTTGCCACCTTCTTCACCCTCCGGGAGCCTGGCAATCCGAAGAATCATCCTCAGACCTCAATTTGAGGTAGTCAACCTGATCTCCGAAGGCCCGCACCTCTCGCTCCAGTATCTGGATCTGTCTGCACATGGACTCTATTGCTGCTTCCAAGGCAGTGGTTCAACCCACCACCACCTCCATCCATGCCCAGAGGCCCTGAAGCTCCTGTTCATGCTTCTGCAGCATGGATGCAATGGGTTGGACCTGGGCACGGATCTCCTCGATCATAGCCTCAACCTTCGCGGTAAGTCTCAATCGCCGCTGCCAATTCCTGCGAGTCCAGCAGGTCCCCTGGAGGTTCAGGAGAGGCCCATGCTGCGGCCTCTGGTGAGCCCAGTGCTGCAGGGAACTGTCCGCCATGCTGCTGTTTGTTCGCTCCTTTTCCTTTTGGCATCCTTCCCACTCCAAATTGTCAACGAATGTGTTCTTCAAGTATTTAAATTAACAATTACTCCATATAAGTTGGCCAGGGATTTTAAAAAACACCAATATACCTTGGGTGTTAGGCAGAGCCATCCATGGCAGTTCTACTGAATCGTCGCCATCTTGCTGAGTCCATCAAGAATTTAAGGGGGTGAGCCGGGGGACAGTAAACATTCAAGATCCCATATTCTTCCCCATGCATCAAAGGTTTTAAGGATTACAAATCTTCTGTATGTGTCTTTAATGCGTTCTAATAACTTTAATGGGAGATTCTTTCTAACTAAAATGGCCACTCCTCTACGCCTCATATTGAAAGATGAAAAATAAACCTGGCCATACCCATTCTATTGCAGCTTCAATAGCTCTGCATCATCCAAGTGTTTCTTGTAATAAGGCAACATCCACCCTCTCCCTTTTAAGGCTGGAAAGTACCTTCCTCCTCTTGACAGGTGAATGACTCCCCTTAATATTCCAGGTGCATTACTTAAACACATCGTGAACTATAACTTCTATATCACCATTGAGAGTCTAGAAAGGAAGAACCCGTACTAAGATTGTTGAGTTTTAATGCAAAAGAATCCACAAAACCCAAAAACTACACAGACTAAAATAACTACAGCAAACAAATCTACAAAACTTAGAAAAACTATATACAGAGAAAAACAAAAATTGCCAAAGGCACTGATTGGAGGTATTTACATCCCCAATCAAAGGGGGGTACCTGCACATTCTACAACCCTACTAACCATCCCAACCGCCCTCTGAACTCCTACAAGCTAGGGTCGTGCCACATACACCAACCACGTGGTAGAGAAAACAAAACACCAAGAGCAAGGTTAGTACCATAGACAAGTAACTAAAAATAAATATGTCATCCATCCCTTAACATAACTTAGAGATTAAAGACAAATACTCTGTTCATCCTGGACATCATTTCACACAACTTATTACCAGAAAGGAGACTCCACAAAGTCCCTTTTTAAAGGAAAGCAAATCTGAACAGTCTGTCCTCTTAAGTCAAAGTGTCCACAAAATTCTTTACTTTCTCTGGTGAGTCAAACAAATGTATGGTTTCACTCTGATTGATCCGAAGCACCGCTGGATATCTTAGAGAACACTGGATCCCAAGGTCTCTCAATCACCTCTTGACACCATCGTAGGACTTTCTTCTCCGGACCAGTGCGCTGAGAAATCTTGGAAAAAAAAACATGACCCTGGAGCCACCTCGTATCCCTCCCCTGGGCTCTAGAGGCTTGCATGACCCTCTGTCTTTCTAATCATGGAACCTTACCAGGACAAGGCATGAGCACTGATCCAGTGGGCTCTTTCAATTGTTATCCTTCCCTTTTCAACCTCCAAACCAAGAAATTCCTGGAACCACTTAGAGTCATAGAGATGTACAGCATGGAAACAGACCCTTTGATCCAACTCGTCCATGCCGACCAGATATCCCTCCAAACCTTTCCTATTCATATTAACATCCAAATGCCTCTTAAATGTTGCAATTGTATCAGCCTCCACCACTTCCTCTGGCAGCTCATTCCATACATGTACCACCCTGTGCGTGAAAAAGGTGCCCCTTAGGTCTCTTTTATATCTTTTCCCTCTCACCCTAAACCTATGCCTCTAGCTATGGACTCCCCGACCCCAGGGAAAAGACTTTGTCTATTTATCCTATCCATGCCGCTCATAATCTTGTAAATCTCTATAAGGTCACCCCACAGCCTCCGAAGCTCCAGAGAAAACAGCCCCAGCCTGTTCAGCCTCTCCCTATAGCTCAAATCCTCCAACCCTGGCAACATCCTTGTAAATCTTTTCTGAACCCTTTCAAGTTTCACAACATCTTTCCAATAGGAAGGAGACCAGAATTGCATGCAATATTCCAACAGTGGCCTAACCAATGTCCTGTACAGCCACAACATGACCTCCCAACTCCTATACTCAATAATCTGACCAATAAAGGAAAGCATACTAAACGCCTTCTTCACTATCCTATCTACCTGCGACTCCACTTTCAAGGAGCTATAAACCTGCACTCCAAGGTCTCTTTGTTCAGCAACACTCCCTAGGACCTTACCATTAAGTGTATCAGTCCTGCTAAGATTTGCGATCCCAAAATGCAGCACCTCACATTTATCTGAATTAAACTCCATCTGCCACTTCTCAGCCCATTGGCCCATCTGGTCAAGATCCTATTGTAATCTGAGATAACCCTCTTCGCTGTCCACTACACCTCCAATTTTGGTGTCATCCGCAAACTTACTAACCTCTTATGCAAGCATCCAGATCATTTATGTAAATGACAAAAAGTAGAGGACCCAGCACTGATCCTTGTGGCACTCCACTAGTCACAGGCCTCCAGTCTGAAAAACAACCCTCCACCACCACCACCCTCTGTCTTCTACCTTTGAGCCAGTTCTGTATCCAAATGGCTAGTTCTCCCTGTATTCTGTGAGATCTAACCTTGCTAATCAGTCTCCCATGGGGAACCTTGTCGAACGCCTTACTGAAGTCCATATAAGATCACATCTACTGCTCTGCCCTCATTAATCCTCCTTGTTACTTCCTCAAAAAACTCAATCATGTTTGTGAAACATAATTTCCCACGCACAAAACCATGTTGACTATCCCTAATCAGTCCTTGCCTTTCCAAATATATGTACATCCTGTCCCTCAGGATTCCCTCCAACAACTTGCCCACCACCGATGTCAGACTCACTGGTCTATAGTTCCCTGGCTTGTCCTTACCTCCTTTCTTAAACAGTGGCACCACGTTAGCCAACCTCCAGTCTTCTGACACCTCACCTGTGACTGTCGATGATACAAATATCTCAGCAAAAGGCCCAACAATCACTTCTCTAGCTTCCCACAGAGTTCTAGGGTAGAAGAAGTCCACTGGCCACTCACTTTCCGTCCCCTCCGGTATGCTAACAACGCTCAGGTTCTTTCTTCTGCCCATTTGAGATCATCTACCAGATCCAACAGACCCTGGACCTGTGTTTCCAGAGCTTCAATCCGGCTCTTAGAGGAGTTAGTCTCTGCCTTTACCCCTGCAGCCCAGCACTCGAGCTCATCAGTCCTTTTTGCCAGGTCTTGCAGCATAGCAGACACAGGAGCCAGGTTCTCCTTGATTCTTTCCTGGATCTGCTTCCCCAGGACCTTGAGAGATTTGGGCAGCTCTTCAACCAGGGTCTGGTAAGTAAGCAAGCCTGCTGCTTCAGAGGACAGGGCTCCAACCCCAGCCCCGGGCGAGCTTCCTCCTTTCTTCGGCATTCTCCAGCTGCAGGGACAAAGGTAAGTCAATTTTTTCGGGTTTCTAGCTCCTTTACTGTGTTTTTACTCACAGTAAAGTGTTTGGGATGGATTCTTGCTCTGTCAGGTTAGTGTTGCAATGCTGAGCCCAGCAAATGCAATCCTAACAGGACGCCACCATCTTGGATCCCCCAAAAATAGCATTTTAATTTGAAGAATTTTGTCAACTTAAATTTGTTACAGTGCTCCTGAATGAACTGTAATTTTACCTGGTCTAATTTGATTTGATTTGGCTTATTTGAGATAATTTGATTTAAACCATCTTTAAAGAAAATTAGATTGATAAGAAATTGGATGTATCGGATGTCTTCTGAGTAAGATTAATTATATGTACAGTATGAGGTACAAAGGATGAAACTACTTATTTCATCAGTAGCTACCATGAAATTAAAGCGTTCTCCAAACAAGGTGACAAATCAAAAATGACAACAGTTAACTGTAAATACGCACCCAAGTCATTTGCGAAAGGTATTCGCCAGATGAAGGATCCTCCAGAAGAGGAGAAATATGCAAAAAGATCAACACCAGATTCAACCACCTAAAAGCCAATCCTCAACTATCTTCCAAATCCAAAACAAATGCATTCTGGAAGAATTGACGCAACCAGTGCACTTACATTTGTTGAGTCACTTGGGGAGCTAAGGCATAAAGAGGGCAATGTTGTTAGATGCAAATATAAAAGTGGTTTATACCAATATATGTGAGGTAACTAAATGTGTTAAGATAGTTTGGGATAGATGCAGCAGAAAATTTATTGCACACATTTGTCACAGGGAAAATATTAGAAGTTATTATAAAAATTCATAGCAGGGGAGTTGGATTAGTTCAAGATGGCAGAGTCAACATCAACGTGATTTGCCTTTCACAAAACTCAGTTTGATCAATTGACGAGAATGTTTTACAGAGATAACATTCCGTGGATATAGGAGAAATAATGGGTGTATTAGCACAAATTTCAAGAAGGCATTGGACAAAGTGCCTCAAAGGTTGATGTGGGAGCCAGTGGCCTTGCGGTATGAGTGCTCGACTATTTGTCCAGAGACCCAGGTAATATTCTGAGAACCTCAGTTTAAATCCCGACATTGAACTCAATAATCAAAAACAAACCTTGAATCAATGTTCTATTAATAACCATGAAACAGTTATCTATTGTCAGGAAAATTCCAGTGTCAGCAACGTCTTTAGTGAAGGAAATCTGCCATCCCTACTTGGTCTGCCGTACGTGTGCCTCTAGCAATGTGGTTGACTTCAACCCAGAAGGCAATTAGAGATGGGTATTGACCCAGTCAGCTACACACAAATGTCATGAATGAATAAAAACAGCTTCTGGTCTAGTGGGGTAACGTACTGGCATGAACAGAAGATGACTGACGAACAGGAAGCAGAAAGTAGGTATAAATGGGTCTTTTATTTAAGCTGACAAGATGGTGTTCCACAGAATCAATGCTAGGACGGTGTACAATTTGTTGAAATGATCTAAATGAAGAGACTGAAGATATTGTTGCCAAATTTGTAGAATACATGGAAAGGTAAATAGGAAAGTAAGTTGTGGAAAGGACAAAGTGACTACAAAGGAATATAGATAGATAGATAGATAAAGAAGGGGAAAGATGTGGAAAATAGAATATAATGTGGGAAAATATTTAGTTGTCTATTATGACAAGGAAGATAAATCAAAAAAGAACCATATTATCTAGATGATGAGAGACGCAGAGAGAGCTAGATATCTTCGTACTCGAATGGCAAAAGACTTGTATGCAGCTACAGCAAGTAATTAGGGAAGCTGATTGAAGGTTATCATTTATTGCTAGCGGAATTGGATGCACAAGTGGGGAGATTATGCTTCAGTTATACAGGGCACTGGTAAAACCGTATCTGGAGTATGGTGTACAGTATCAGTCGCCTTATTTAAGGGAAGGATGTAAACACACTGAAGGTTCAAAGAAGATTTACATGTCTAATATCTGAAATGGGCAATTGTCTTAAGATAGATTGAATAGGGTTGGCGTATATCCACTGGAGTTTAAAAGAGCACAATGTGACTTGACTGAAACATGAAATTCTTAGGAACTTTGACAGGGTAGGTGCAGAACAGATATTTTCTCTATGGGAGATTCGAGAACTATGGACCACTGTTTAAAAATAATGCATAATGTACTTAAAACAAACAGGAGACAAAATTTCTCTCTCAGGGATCTGGAGTCTTTAGAACTCTTCCTGAAAAAGATGTTGGCAGCGTTCTTGAATAGTTTTAATGCAAAATTAGAGATTAAGCAAGGAGATGCAAGGTTATCGGGATAGGCACGAATGCAGATTTGAGGTTACAATCAGATCAGCCACGATCTTGAAGAATGACAGCAGGCTGGAGAGGCTGAATAGCCTCCTCCTAAATTGTATGTTCATATATGAAAGAGTTAGTCCGTGTGCCTAGAAGCTTTGCCTATGTGGCTATCAACAGCCACTGGGTGAAGCATCAAACAGTTCTGCCAGAATTCTAAACTCTAACATGGTCTCCTGATGGAGATATAAGCATCTTACCTCTTGTCAGTCATTGATAATCTGCCTAAGAGCTAACATAAGTTGCGTTTATTTATAAAGACTGATCCATGGTCAACTCATCACCAGAAATGACTGGACTGCATCTTAGATCAGCACAGTAAAGAGCATTGGAGGCAATACACTGATGGTTGAAAAACAGGCATGGAGATCAAAATAAGGGACCTTAGTAATGATTCTGAAGTGGGAAAAACTCATCTCATGGATCAAATAGAAGCAAAGCTGTGAACAATCCAGTTCAACTTCAGACAATGGCAGACAGTGCTGGACTCCAACAACTCTACTTCACGTCTGTGCGCTTCGAACAAATTCACTTGCTCCATTTCGTGCCTTTCTAAATTAAACTTCGCCATTTTAATTGGACTCAAAACAGGGACCTCACGAGTCAGTCTTCAGGTTATTTAATTTCTTTGGAGGTCATCCTGGAAGTGTTTTGCTGTACACCTGTGGCAGTGGTCTGAGTGGAACGGTTGCTTCCAGAGACTGGTTTCTGGCGTAACACCAACGGGGCCCATCCAGCCAGGCAGAATTTCAGAGATTGCTGGGGGGGTGGGAGCACTCTTAGTCTGCCTTTCTTGGCACTGGACTTGGTGAGTTTTATGAATGCATCACTGTGGTACTTGCCCAGTGCTGTGGAGATCCTCTGTCCAATGCATATAGGAACATTGGGATCACTGCAGCCTACTAAACTCTGAACTCAGTCCTCAGATACTCAAGTCATCCAAGAACTGAACCAGAACATTGGGATCTATACTGGATTTTACGGTTTATTTTTTAATTTCATCAAAATTGACTTCCAATGTTGATAAATGATTGGCTTTTCAGGATTTTGTTATTGATTTCAAATAACATGGGGTTACGTCATGCTGTGTACATAGGGAGAACACAGTTTTTGCAGGAGTCAACGATGACGAGGAGCTCAACTTTTAAGTGTGTGTATACACACATAACCATGTGCACGTACACACGTGTGATCTGTTTAGGTGCAATAATAAACCTAATCTTCAATATAACTGACAACACATCCTGTGGTGAGAATCATGAATTGCATGTCCCTGTGGAGCAAGCGGAGGATGGTAACAAATTTCAGAGGGCAGCCAAATTGGAGGAGAACATCCCCTAAGTCTTCACACGTAACAAAGTTGAGGCATTTGTGTGGCTGAGAAGGGCACAGTACTGCAGTTACTGTTCCTTGCACTTTTCTTAAATCTGCCACAAAGTGAACATTATGGTTGGGATGCCTTTCGCTAGGCAGAAACCACACTTCCACTTTGGAAACATTTCCTCAGCCACTAAGTAAAGATGATAGAGGACAATCTTTGCAATAGTCTTTCCTGCAATGGACAGCAAGGAGGTTCCTTTATAATTATCATGATTGATCCATTGTGAAGATACAGGGGATTGGGGGGGGGGGGGGGGGGAGATGGGTAGGGTGTGGAGAAACAAATCAAGAAAAGGAATGGACTTGAAGACATTAAAGTCAAAAACAGTATTTTGGTGAGTTGTTCTTGAAAATGTGTTCACCCACAAGTGCTGATTCACCTTAATGTCTGTCATTTAGCATGGAGGGCCAGGAGATTGTTGAGGCCATAGATTAGCTTGCCAGCACAAAAGAAACAGCTGAGAGTGTAATTTTGTTGTGATCTTAAAATACTCTAAGAAAGACAAAATAGATTATTTGTGCCGCACATAGAGTCATAGAAATGTAGAGCACAGAATACTTAACAGATTCTTGCACCTTTCTAGTGGCACAGTAAATCCCAACAAACCCAATATAAAATCCTAATATCCCATTTCTGTTTTTCAGTGGCAGCAACAACTCGGAGGGTGGGAGCTTGGACCAGGGGCCTGCCGGGAGTGGTGAGTCACTGATTTAAGCTTTTATATTTAAAATCAGAGAGCAGAAGTTTCTGGGAAAGGAAGGATTTCTTTTTATTTCGGTCCAGCTATATAAGTCAGTGTTTTCTCAACCCAAGACTCTACCTTTGAAGAGCCTCCCACCGAATCACCTCCTCTAACCTTAAAGACCAGGGACACATCAGGTAAGCGTCTCTTCTTTTTTTTAAAACTTTGTGATAAGCGGACCAGCAGAGACGGCAGTGCAGGGAGAGCAATGTTACTCCTGCATGATGTTTGAGGTCAGGGACATCATTAGTGTCTCATCCAAGTATATCTGCAGGAAGTGCACTTAACTCTTGCTCCTCCAAAGTAGTTACTCCTAGACACGAAGAAAGCTGAGGGACTGTTCGAAGGGTGAAAAAAAAAAGTCAGTGGAGGGATCCCCTGTGCTCGTTCCCCTGAAAAACATGTATACCGTTTTGGATACTGTTGAAGGGGACGACTTACCAGGGGTATGCAGTGGGGCCCAGGTCTCTGGCACAGAGCCTGTCCCTGTTGCACAGAAGGGAAGAAGGGAAAGGAGGAGAGTGTTAGTCATTGGGGACTCATTTGTTAGAGGGACAGATAGAAGCTTTGTTGGGAACAAACAAGACTCACGGTTGATGTGCTGCCTCCCAGGTGCCAGGGTCCATGATGTCTCGGATCGTGTCTTTGGGGTCCTGAAGGGAGAGGGTGATGAGCCTCAAGTCGTGGTCCACGTAGGTACCAATGACACAGGTAGAAAGAGAGATAGGGATGTAAGGCAGGATTTCAGGGAGTTAGGGTGAAAGCTGAGATCTAAAACAAACAGAGTTGTTATCTCTGGTTTGTTACCCATGCCACATGATAGCAAGGCAAGGAATAGGGAGAGATATCAGCTGAACACGTGGCTGCAAGGATGGTCTCAGGTACTTAGATAATTGAGGCTCATTCTGGGGAAGGTGGGACTTGTACAAACAGGACGGTCTTCACTTGAACCAGAGAGGTACTAATATCCTGGGTGAGAAATTTGCTGGTGCTATTCAGGTGGGTTTAAACTAGCTCAGCAGGGGGATGGGAACTGGAGGTACAGTTGCAGTGCACAGGTGGATGAGAGTAGGGAGGACAGGGACAGGATTTCATGGTCACAGGAATGTGCTAGCAGAAGTGCGTCTACTTCAACGCCAGAAGTATCCGAAATAAGGTAGGTGACCTTGCAGCACGAGTAGGTACCTGGGACTTCAATGTTGTGGCCATTTTGGAGACATGGATAGAGCAGGGTGAGGAATGGATGTTGCAGGTTCCAGGGTTTAGATCTTTCATTAAGAACAGGCAAGGCAGTAAAAGAGGGGGAAGTGTGGCCTTGTTAATCAAGGATAGTATAACGGTGGCTCAAGGAATTTTTGATGAGGACTTGTCTACTGAAGTAGTGTGGGCTGAGGTTAGAAACAGGAGAGGAGAAGTCACACTGCTTGGAGTTTTTTTTATAGGCCTCTGCAGAGTTCCAGGGAGGTGGAAGAGAGGATTGGCAAAATTATTCTGGGTAGGAGTGAAAGGAACAGGATGGTCATTATGGGGGACTTTAACTTCCCCAACATTGACTGGAAATACTGTAACTCTAGTACGTCGGATGGATCAGTTTTTGTCCAATGTGTACAGGAGAGTTTCCTGACACAGCGTTCGAAAGGCCGATAAGAGGGGAGGCCACACTGGATCTGGTGCTTGGTAATGAACCAGGCCAGATGTTTGATTTAGTTGTAGGTGAGCACTTTGAAGAGAGTGACCATAATTCAGTTATGTTTAGTTTAGCGATGGAAAGGGATAGATACATGCCACAGGTTAAGAGTTAGCGATGGGGCCAGGGCAATTATAATTCGGAGGCATAGAATGGGGTAGCAAAATGCAGGGGATGCAGACAATGGAAATGTGGAGCTGGTTTAACGAACAGACATTGCGTGCCCTTGATAGGTATGTTCCTGTTAGGCAGGGAGGAAGTGATAAGGAAAGGAAACTGTGGTTTACTACAGAAATTGCATCACTTGTTAAGCAGAAAAAAAAGAGGCTTGTGTGTTGATGAGGCAAGATGGTTCAGATGAGGCGATGGAGAGTTACAGATCAGCTAGGAAGGATTTAAAGAGAGAGTTAAGAAGAGCAAAGAGAGGACACGGGCAGTCTTTAGCAAATACAATAAAGGAGAACCGTAAAGCTTTTTATAGGTATGTGAGGAATAAAAGAATGACTAGGGTAGGAATAGGGCCAGGAGGAGAAAGTGAGGTCTGCAGACGCTGGAGATCAAAGCTGAAACTTTATTGCTGGAACAGCACAGCAGGTCAGGCAGCATCTAGGGAACAGAAGATTCGACGTTTCGGGCACATGCCCTTCTTCAGGAATAGGGCCAGTCAAACACAGTTGAGTGTGGATCTTGTGGAGATCAGAGAGGTGCTAAACGAACATTTCTCATCGGTTTTCACTCAGAAAAAGGAGAATATTGTCGAGAAGAATGAGGTATGAGATATTAGACTAGAAAGGATCGAAGTTAGTTATGAACAAGCATTATCAATTCTGGAAGGAATGAAAGTAGACAAGTCCCCTGGGCCTGATGGGATTTATCCGAGGATTCTCTGGGACGCTAGAGAGAAGATAGCAGATCCTTTGGCTTTGATATTTGAGTCATCATTGTCTACAGATTTAGTACCAGAGGACTGGAGGATTGCAAATGTTGTGCCCTTGTTCAAGAAGAGCAGTAGAGATGACCTAGGTAATTATAGACCAGTGAGCCTTACTTCTAATGTAGGAATGGTTTTGGAAAGGATTATAAGAGATAAAATTTATCATCATCTAGCAAGCAATAATTTGATTTCAGATAGTCGACATGGTTTCATCAACGGCAGGTCGTGTCTCACAAAGCTCATTGAGTTTTTGAGAAGGTGACCAAGCATGTAGATGAGGGTAGGACAGTTGACGTGGTATACATGGACTTCAGTAAAGCCTTTGATAAAGTTTCCCATGGTAAGCTGTTGGAGAAAATGCAGAGGCATGGGATTGAGGGTGATTTAGCAGCTTGGATTAGAAACTGGCTTTCTGAAAGAAGGCAATGAGTGGTGGCTGATTGAAAATATTCAGCCTGTAGTCCGGTTACTAGTGGTGTGCCACATGGTTCTGTTTTGGGACCACTGCTGTTTGTCATTTTTATAAATGACTTAGATGCAGGCATAGGTGTATGGATTAGTAAATTGGCAGATGACACTAAAGTGGACAGTTGGAATAATGTTACAGGTTGCAGGGGGACTTGGATAAACTGCAGAATTGGGCTGAGAGGTGGCAAATGGAGTTCAATGCAACTGAATGTGAGGTGATGCATTTGGGAAGAATAACAGGAAGGTAGAGTACTGGGTCAATGGAAAGATTCTTGTACTGTGGATGTGCAGAGGGATCTTGGAGTCCATGTACATAGATCACTGAAAGTTGCCACCCAGGTGGATAGTGCTGTTAAGAAGGCATATGGTGTGTTAGGTTTCATTGGTAGAGGAATTGAGTTTCGGAGCTGCAATATCATGCTGCAACTATACAAAACACTAGTGCAGCCGCACTTGGAATATTGTGTGCAGTTCTGATCGCCATATTTCAGGAAGGATGTGGAAGCATTGGAAAAGGTGCAGAGGAGATTTACCAGGATGTTGCCTGGTCTGGAGAGAAGGTCTTATGAGGAAAGTCTGAGATACTTGGGTCTGTTCTCATTGGAAAGAAGAAGGCTAAGAGGGGACTTGATAGAGACATACAAGGTGATCAGAGGATTAGATAGCGTAGACAGTGAAAGTCTTTTTCCTAGGATAATGACGTCAGCTTGTACGAGGGGGCGTAACTACAAATTTGAGGGG
Source organism: Chiloscyllium plagiosum (assembly GCF_004010195.1). Classification (NCBI taxonomy): domain Eukaryota; kingdom Metazoa; phylum Chordata; class Chondrichthyes; order Orectolobiformes; family Hemiscylliidae; genus Chiloscyllium; species Chiloscyllium plagiosum. The sequence continues at coordinate 59,716,195 of NC_057716.1, forward strand.
CGGGGGGAGGGTTAGATTTAAGACAGATGTCAGAGGCAGGTTCTTTACTCAGTGTGATAACGGTGTGGAATGCCCTGCCTACCAATGTAGTCAACTCAGCCACATTATGGAGATTTAAACAATCCTTGGATAAGCACATGGATGATTTTGGGATAGTGTAGGGGGACGAGCTGAGAATAGTTCACAGGTCGGCGCAACACCGAGGGCTGAAGGGCCTGTTCTGCGCTGTATAGTTCTATGTTCTAAAACAACTAGCTCATTTAGTGGGGTTCCTATTACCAGAATCACGACCTTGAGACCCACATGAAGACTTTCATATTTGAACAGAACCAAGAATCAAAGTGCGAACAGTAGCTTCCTGGGGGACCCAGTTAATTCATTTGTCGACAGAATAAATAATGCAAAAAAATTGAGACATTTTAATGCTTCAGTCCTTTTGTAGCATCTCGAAAAACATCCTCTATTTAAGAAAAGAAACACGCTGATCTATTTATGATGAAATCTTTTACTAATAATGACTAGTGAAACGAACAGACCATTTTGAAGAATGTCGATGTTAACATGATTCCCTTTTGCTTTGCTCCCTAGTACCAGGTGTCAGTTTGCAACTGGCTTCAGGATGTTGGTTTACAAGAAACTGATAAAATTAGTTACAAAACATCAGCTGATGCAAAAACATCTCTGCAAGCAACACGGCCTTTGTGCAGTTGCAAGAAGTGCTCCCTCTAGTGTTGCAGAACAAATCCAAAAGTTAAAAATCACACGACACCAGGTTATAGTCCAACAGGTTTAATTGGAAGCACACTAGCTTTCGGAGCGACGCTCCTTCATCAGGTGATTGTGTCACCTGACAATCACCTGATGAAGGAGCGTCGCTCTGAAAGCTAGTGTGCTTCCAATTAAACCTGTTGGACGATAACCTGGTGTTGTGTGATTTTTAAACTTTGTACACCCCAGTCCAACACCGGCATCTTCGAATCAGAACAAATCCATGCAGCCTTCTGAGAAGCCACATTTGATGCAAAAATAATGCTGGTTTACTGTGAATGCATCATTGAATTTTACTTCCTCTAATTTTTTTCTTTGCAAAGCAAACAGCATGTATTTCCTATTGCAGGTTTCCCTAACCTTATGGAACTAATGCAGAGACTTTCCAAAGACAGCTATTATTTTTACCCAACAATGACCTAATTTCAATTATGTTCACAATCACGTGTTATGATCCCAGCTAATGGAAAAACTCAACATGTCAGATCTCAGAGTCAAACCTAGAAAGATAGATGATGGGTTATATTTGCTGGTTGGTTAACGTGGTAGGCAGTCATTGAACATGTTCACAAAATGTGAAGGTGCCGGTGTTGTACTGGAGTGAACAAGGTCAGAGGTCACATGACACCAACAGGTTTATCTGAAATCACAAGCTTTTGGAGTGCTGCTTCAGAATTTATATAGCAGAGAGGTCAATGGGCAGAGAGACCAAAAGATCATACAAATGGTATGAACGGAGTGTTGATAGGCTGAATAATAAGTCTCTGCAGATGAACAAAAGTGTCAATAGCTGAATAGAAAGTAAAGGGGATGACCTCTGAACCATTTAATTGAGGCAGAGAGATAATTACAAAAGATAAATAAGATGGTTCTGGAAACAAATCAAACGGCTGGAATTCCTGATGAAGGGCTTATGCCCGAAAAGTCAATTCTCCTGCTCCTTGGATGCTGCCTGACCTGCTGTGCTTTTCCAGCACCACACTCTCAACTCTGATCTCCAGCATCTGCAGTCCTCACTTTCTCCTGGCTGGAATAACATGATAGGCATAAAAGAGTTGTGTGTCACAGGTCTATCCAAAGTAACAAGCGTTTCAAAACTGTACAAACTCATTAAAGGTAGAGAGATTATAGCAAGTTGTCAAGGTGACAACGTTAAAACTTTACAGATACTGAACAGTACAGTGGGTTTATATGTCGTGCAACATGAAATCAAGATCACGGTTGAGGCAGCCCTCATGGGTATGGAACTTGGCTATCAGTTTCTGCTCAGCAATTCTACGTTGTTGTGTATCTTGAAGGCAGCCTTAGAGGATGCATACCTGAAGATTGGAGGCAGAATGTCCTTGAATGCTGAAATGATCCCCCACTGGGAGGGAACATCCACACCTGGTGATGATTGCATGGTGTTCATTCATTCATTGTCATAGCGTCTGCATAGCCTCGGGGAATCCTTGCCTGCAACATCTGAAGTAGACAACATTGGCCGAGTCACATGTGTATCTGCCATGTGGTAGGTGGTGTTCCCACGTGTGATGGTAGTATCCATGTCGATGATCTGACATGTCTTGCAGAGGCTTCTGTCGCAGGGTTGTGTGGTGTTGTGGTTGATGTTGTCCTAAGGCTGGATAGTTTGTTGCAAACAATGGTCTGTTGAAAGTTTGGTGGTTGTTTGAAGGAGAGAATTGGAGGCATAGGGATGATCTTGGCAAGATGTTCGGGCAGCACGGTGGCACAGTGGTTAGCACTGCTGCCTCACAGCGCCATGAGACCCGGGTTCAATTCCCGACTCAGGCAACTGACTGTGTGGAGTTTGCACATTCTCCCCGTGTCTGCGTGGGTTTCCTCCGGGTGCTCCGGTTTCCTCCCACAGTCCAAAGATGTGCAGGTCAGGTGAATTGGCCATGCTAAATTGCCAGTAGTGTTAGATAAGGGGTAAATGTCGGGGTATGGGTGGATTTCGCTTCGGCGGGTCAGTGTGGACTTGTTGGGCCGAAGGGCCTGTTTCCACACTGTAAGTAATCTAATCTAATGTTTGTCATCGATGACATGCTGAAGGCTGTCAAGAACAAGACATAGTTCTGGAAGTACTGGACAACGAAGGGTACTCTATTGGATGTGCCCTGTATCTGTCTTCGGAGGAGATCATTGCAGTTTTTCACTGTGGCAGGTTGGAATTGGCGATCAATGAGTTGAGCATAAGAACGGGATACGATGCTCAACTCATTGATCGCCAGTCATTCAAATTCAGTGAAGTAGCATTCATTTATTAACTTGAAAATTTTGCACTGAACAGATTCTTTCCAGTACTGATGACCTCGAAACTACTTTCCAGTCCTGACAGGCTGGAAATCTTTTCAGTTTCCACAATCTACACATTTCTACCAAATAAAAAGTCACAATTTGGAGGTTTATTATAAAGCTAACTGTAACTGCCCTTTTTTTAAATTGAAAGAGATTTTTTAACATTTTTTACAAAATTACAATTTAATACAAACAAATGTAAACACTAATATACAATTATACATATAAATAAATAAATAAATAAATAAATAAATAATAGCCAAACCACAAAAGAAAGAAAAGAGAAAAATAAACTCAGCTAACTACTAATCTATCCTACAAACAACCAAAGCATAAAATAAGATTTCTTACATTACAAGTAAGAAATAATGCAATAATTAAATATGTACGCATTATTTGATGTTGATCCATTCTAATAAAACCCATATTTATATGGGATTCCTCCCTCAGGGGGGCCCCCGGACCAGCCAGAACCACTACCACAGCCAGACAAAAGCCCTTAACAATATGGCCGAAATACCTGTGTCTATATAGTTTAAAAAGGGCTGCCATATTTTATAGAATAATTTCATTTTTTGGTGCACCATATTTGTGAGGAAGTCAAGGGGGATATAATCCAAATTAACCTGTGCCAATTCAAAAGTTCTGGAAGGCCCTCAAGCTACCCAATTAACTAAGATATTTTTCCTTGCACAAAAAGAGAGAATGGAGAATAATTTCCTCCCATCCACATCCAGGGAGGGCAGATTTGAGAAGCCCAAGAGAAAAGACACTGGATCCAATCCAATCTCCGTTCCTAAGATTTCTGTCAGAGCATTCGCTACTCTGTCCCAGTATTTGCGGATCTTGTGGCATGTCCATAAACAGTGCGTGAGAGTGCCCACTTTTATTTTACACTTAGGACACATTGGGGATGTTCCTACCCTAAATTTTGCCAGTCGTTCCTGTGCTATATGAGCCCTGTGGAGTATCTTTAATTGAATAGCTTGAGTTCTATTACAAACAGAGATCTTTCTGGCATTTTCCCCAGATGTCCTCCCACATTTCTGAAGGGATTTCTAACCCCAATTCCTGGTTCCATATTTTAAACAGTCGTTCCATGTCTTTCGATACCTCTATATGTAATGAGTGATAGAGTACTGACCGAGGGTGGACCCATTGGCCATAGGACTCTTCTTTCCCTATCCCATTTGTAGGGACTATCTAATAATGTGGTCTTCTTCTGTATATAATCTCGTATTTGGAAATACCGAAAAAGGTCTCCATTAGGCAGTCCAAACCTCTGGTGCAGCTGCTCAAAAGATATCATAACTTCCCCATCGTATAGGTCCCCGAAGCAAGAGACACCTCAGGACCTCTAGGTTCTAAATGTAGCATCTGTCTGCCCTGGCTGAAAACCCTATGCTCCCACTATACGAGTATAAGGAGAGGTTTTTTGTAAGTTACCCTCACCTTGCCGCATTATCTTCCAGGCTTTAATTGTATTTAATACAATAGGTTTTTACAATAGTCCATAATAGCTCTCACCTTAGCTAAAAATAAAAGATTGATGAGGGGACACTTTGCTTGGGAGGTCTCAATGTCCAACCAGATTGATTGTGAGTCACAAGAGATCCAATCAGCTACATAGCCTAATAGAGAGCTCAACTGATACCTCTTAAAGTCTGGAAAATCCAGTTCTCCCCTTGCTAATGGAAGCGGCAACTTCTCTAATTTGATAAGGGGTCGTCTATGATTCCAAATAAAGGAACCAAGTCAGCCATGTAGTTTACGTAACATCAGTCTCGGAAACATCAAAGGGAGCATTCTCATAGGATATAAAGAGACGAGGCCAAATATTCATTTTAATTAGAGCTACTCTGCCTAACCAGGATACTGGGCGATCTCCCCAGCGTTGAAGGTCCTGCCTTATTTTCTCTAGTAGGTGTATAAAATTGGCTTTATACACCTGACCAAATACAGGGGTGATAAAAATACCTAAGTATAGAAAACCTCCAGTGACCACCGAAAAGGAAAACAAGATCCATCCAATAAATTGGATATACTGGCGAGACCACCCAATGGCATGGCCTCCGATTTCTTAAAATTGATTTTGTAGCCTGAGAACATACTAAACAGATTAACTACTTAAATTAAGCGGGGTACGGATATCAGAGGATTACTTAAGAACAGAAGGACATCATCTACATAGAGAGTGATTTTATGTTTACCCGAACCAACCCTCGGAGCCACTATATTAGAGTCGGTTTGTATAGCTTCCGCTAGAGGTTCAATAATTAGCGTGAATAATAACGGTGAGAGAGGACATCCCTGACAACAGCCCCTACCCACACTGAAGCTAACTGAACCTAAACCATTGGTAATCACAGCTGCGTTAAAAAATACCTCTCCAAAACCAAACGTTTCCAGTGTGTAAAAAAGATATGACCATTCAACCCAGTCAAATGCCTTCTCTGCATCCAAGGAGACAACTATCCCCGGTATTCTTTTCTGGTGACAGGCTTATATCCTATTTAAGACCCTTCTAATGTTGTTAGATGATCTACGACCCTTGATAAACCCCATCTGGTCCTCTTATGATATATGGCAAGACCCTCTCCAATCTTAATGCCAACGTTTTAGAAAGGATTTTAAAATCTACATTTAGCAAGGATATTGGTCTCTATGATGAACAATCTTCTGGGGCCTTTCCTTTTTTAAGAATGAGAAAAATATTTGCTTCTCTCAGCGAAGGCAGGAGACAGCCTTGACTGGGTGAGTAAATTATACGTGTCTATGAGTGGTCCAGCCAGTTCTCCTATGAATTCTTTATAAAATTCAACCTGGAATCCGTCTGGTCCAGGTGCTTTGCCATTCTGAAGCTGTCTAATTGCGTCGAGTACTTCCTGGGTTACCAGGGGAGCATTCAGGATCGACACCTGCTCAGAGGTTAAATCCGGAAAGGCCAAGCTTTTAAAGAAGGACTCCATCTTCTTAGTTCTATCCTCACAGTCCTGTGATTTATACAGTTCAAAATAGAACTTTCTAAAGGCTGTATTGATCCTTTTATGATCAATAGTCAGAGTACCAGCACTTTCCGTAATGGACGTAATAGCTTGAGGAGCCTTTTTTTTCCTAGCAAGATACGCTAGGTATCTGCCAGGCTTGTCACCATATTCATATAGTCTTTGCTTTACAAATAATATTTCCCTCTTTGCTGTTTGGGTAAGTGCGGTATTCAAGGCTGCCCTAAGGGCTGTGATCCTCTGTAGCTTAGTAATACAGGGCCTATCAACATACACTGTCTCAGCTGCCTTCAAGCGAGCCTCAAGCAGGCGCTGTTGTTCTCCCTTTTGTCTTTTCTGGGTCGCGGAATAGGAGATGACCAAACCTCGCACATAAACCTTAAATGGTCTCCCACATCGTTGACGGGTTACTGGCTGTACCTGAATTAATTTCCAAAAAGGTTTTGAGTTCTTGAGAGAAATATTTTATAAATTTGCCATCCTTCATTAAAAAGGAGTCCATACGCCAATGTCGGGGGCCTGTCCCATCATCCCTCGTCTTAACATCCATATATACTGCGGCATGATCAGAAATTGCTATGTTACCTATTTTGCAGGACAATACGGAATTCAAAAAGGTCGAGGGAGCAAAAAGCATATCAATTCTAGTATGACACTTGTGTGGGTTAGAGTAAAAAGTAAAGTCTCTGCCCTGGGGGTGAAGACACCTCCACACATCTACTAGCCCTAGCTCCTTACTCAGATCCGCCAAATGTCTGGATCTAAGAGATATACCCACAGTACTCTTGGGTATCCTATCTGTCTCAGAGTCCATAATACAATTAAAGTCTCCTCCCTTAATTGTATGGCAGGCCCTAAAAGCCATCAATTTGGAGAACGCTTCTGTTACAAATTTGAAGGGGTGTGCCAGGGGGCAATAAAGATTCAAAATCCCATACTCCTCTCCATTTATTAAGGCTTTGATCAGTTTATACCATCCAGATTCATCTTTTATCTGGCTTAAGATTTTAAAAGGAAGATTCTTCCGAATGAGGATGACTACTCCCCTACTTTTTGAACTAAAAGATGAAAAAAAGGCCTGGTCATATCCACCCTGTTGTAATTTTAAGTGCTGTTTGTCAAGTAGATGTAGGAGTAGACAAATTCAAGTGTTCTATAAAACCAAAGTAAAAAGTGAGTCACCCACCCCCTCCCACACCAACACCGAGGGTGCGTTTAGCAAGCATAATACAAAATATGAATATATAAAAAGTTACAATCCTGGCAATTATTAGAAAGCTAAGTCAGATGACTGAAGAAGAGAACCCCTCTCTAAATAAAAAAGATAGGACAAAACAAACCCCCTTCCCACATAAATCAAATAAGCCGCACAGCCTGTAAAAAGAAAAATCACATAGTGAATAACAAATAAGCCCCCTTCCTGCCCCTGGAAAAGGTAATAAACAAACAAGGGATGGAGAAGGAAAAAAAAAAAGGGGTAAACCGGGGGAACGACGGACGATTTGAATCTTATAGTCTATTTAAGAGAGTCCAAAAATTCATTAGCCTTCTCTGGTGATCCAAAGTTGTATACGGATCCTTCATGGCTGAAGCGCAGCATTGCTGGGTAACGCAAGAATATTGGATATTTAAGTCTCTTAGGCACTTCTTCACCTCATCGAATGCCCTCCGCTCGCGGACCATGGCTGGAGAAAAATCCTGGACTAAGATCATTCTGGAACCCTTGCGTATCATGGCCAGGGGATCCTTCCCAGGACTCTGGAGGCTTCCAGGAGACTTCCAGGAGAATCTGCTTCTCTTTATAGCATTGGACCCAGAACAGAACCGGGCAGGGGCGCTGGTCCAGCCCGGGCCTGCGTATAGCAACTTGGTGGGCTCACTCCACCCATACCTGGTCTGATCCGGGCTCTAATTTTAATATTTCAGGGAGCCATTGCTCTAAAAATAAAACTGCAAGCTGGCCTTCCTCTTCCCGTTCGGGAATGCCTAGCAACCGAACATTTTTTCGACGACCCCAATTACAGAGATCGATGTGCTCCTCCAAGGTCCGGACTCGCTGCTAGAGAGCCCGGACCCGGATCACGGCAGATTCGGCAGCAGCTTCCGATGTTGCAGCCTTTTGCTCCGCCCCTCCAACGTGTTGTTCGAGTTTTTCAATTTCTCGGTCGTGCTTCTGCAGCACGACGGAGAACGACTCCCACCTGCTCCTGGATACTTCGATAAAAGCGTCGATCCTCTCCTGCAGCTTGTTGATCTCGGAGATCAGGCTCGCCTCTGCGAGTAAGTTCCCCGAGGCAGCTGCAGACGTCTCCGCTGCAGCTGGAGGGGGTGGGGGAGGGGTCCCTGCCTGTTGCGAACTTTGGGAATTTTTGCCCTTACCCATTTTAAGAACAGCACCAAACTGTTCAAGTTTGATGCAAAATGACCAAGTATGCTGGGCAAAAGCTATTTTAAATGAATTAAAAGGTGTGGTGAAGGTGGGTGCCCCACTTTGCCAGAGTCTTAGGCAGAGCACTACAGAATAAGACTTGCTGGGTCACCGCCATCTTGAATCTCCCGTAGCTGCCCATTGATAGGAATTTTTTATTCAGAGGATGGATTCTGGTCTCTGACCATCTGTATCTGTGTGGCTCATAAACTCAGCACTGTAAACAATTAACTTCCCACATTGTTGATTGAGGCATTTAACTTAAATCTCATAAGTTTTTTTGGAATTATACCTGTAGTTCATGGTTACTGACCTTTTTCTTTCTTTTAAAGCTTACCGTCACAGAACTAAAACAAAGCTATGTTACCTGAACTTCAAAATCCAAATTATAATAAATCAAACTTTATTATAGAAGCTACTCAAAACATAACATTCCACACTATTACATTCACAGGATCTGTGGACAGAAATCAGTTAACATTTTGGGCCCAGTCACCCTTCTTCAGTTTTGTTTCCAAAAAAAAAATTCATTTCCATCTCAATTAATTAAGACTTTCAGACTTGCTGTTGTTGCTCCGCAGAGTTCACAGTCTTTCCGTAACCTCTCTCTTGCTATATGAATTCCTCTATTCATATTGACGGACATCCTTTTGACCTTATCTTCTCATGGCCTCCATACTCTCAACATGTCAATTACAAATAAGGCAATTTTTTGGAACGCTTCTTTTCATCGCTTGCCACTTACATCCCCTCTCCCAGATCCAATTCCTTCCATAGCAGCTCTAAGGACAAAAAACAAGCCTCTTCCCCCAATAATATTCCAACTCTATTTTCAAAGTCCCATCTGCTAGCACTTGGCCTGAAACTCACCATGGCATTCCTGCAGCTACTGATCTGATAAATGACACCCTCAATGCCCTATTCTCATTAAAAGCACTCCCCTTTCTCACTTGGGACACCCCTCCAGTAGAGTCAGCACCATCAATAAAGTTTCAGAATGAGTCAGCTGGCTTTTCTTCACTGCAGCGAGGTGAAAGTGAGCACTACACATGCTGGAGATTAGAGTCAAGATAAGAGTGGTGCTGGAAAAGCACAGAAGATCAGAAGATCCGAGGAGCAGGAAAATAGACATTTCGGACAAAAGCCCGATGATGAAGCTTCCTGAAGGGCTTTTGCCCGAAACATCGATTTTCCTGCTCCTCGGATGCTGCCTGATCTGCTGCGCTTTTCCAGCACTATTCTAATCTTTTCTTCAATGCCAACCATCCTATTCTCTGCTCTGGTCACTGCCACCATCCTATTCCCTGGACATCAGGCACTATTCTTCTTCTCTGGCTGCTTTCAGAAGCTGAACCACATCATTCACAACCTTATTTAACAAGAGGAGTTTCCACCCACATATTCATCCAATCTACCTTCAAGACTGTCTTCTTCAACATTTGAAAGATCTCCTGACTAGGCCTCTGTTCAAAGGACAAGAACAATACAGCACAGGAACAGGCCCTTCGGTGCTTCAAGTCTGCACAACACATTTTGCCCTTCCATATTAAAGCTGCCTTCACCTACAGGGTCTATATCCTTTTATTCCCTTCCTATTCATGTATTTGTCCAGGTGTTTCTTGAATACTGCTATGGTGTCTGCTTCCACCCCTACCTCTGGCAATGTGTTGCAGGCCCTTACCACTTTGTGTGAAAACCTTGCCTTGCACATCTCTTTTAAACTTCCCCTCTCGCACTTTGAACCGGTGTCCCCTAGTAATTGACCTCTTGACCCTGGGAAAAAGCCTCATATTTTCCACTCTATCCATGCCATTCACAATCTTATAAACGTCTACTTGGTCTTCCCTCAACTTCCTGCATTCCAGTGAAAACAAACCGAGTCTATCCAACCTTTCTTCATAGTGAAAATCCCCAAACCAGGAAACATCCTGTTAAAACTATGCTGTCTATCACTAATAAGTCCATTTGTTTTTAAATGCGTATAAAGCTTGTCCCGGAATTTCCCTATCACCATCATCATCGACTGAAACGTTCATGCCTTTGCTGCCTCTGGATTTTACTATTCCATTGCTGTCCAAGCCTTCTTTTCTACATAGCTTAATCTGGGACATTAATGTTATAGCTCACATCAAGTCACTTTCATTCATCACCAGTGTTCAGTAATCCAGTCAGGTGCTTCTTATCATCAATGCTTCTTATCATCAAAAATTAGCACTCTTGTCTTCAAGACCTACCTTGGTCTTGACCCCTTGCTGTCTTTGTAACCTCCACCAGTTCCTTAACCTTCCTATGATGTAGGCTCTTCCAATTCTGGCTTTGAGTATCTATGATTGTATTCAATCCACACTGATTTTATCTGCCTTGGCCCCTTGTCCTTGACTTATTTTCCTAAACTTGTTCACATCTCTACCTTTCTTTCTTTAAAAAGTGTTCGCGAATACCCAACTCTTTGACCAAGCCTTCAACTGTCTGTCCTCATATCTTATCTTGCCTAGTGTCAAGCATTGTTTGACCATAATCCTTTGAAGTACCATGGGATGCTTTCCTGAATTAAAGGCGTTACTTAAATAAAAAAGTTACTACTTCATTTAACTGCAGTCCCCATTATGCCCATAGCTGGAACTGTGATGTGTCATAATAACATCTCAAATGTGTTAGCTTGGAGCAGCAAAACAGACTTCTCTAAATTGAGCATTCAACTCACTATGTCTTTTTAGATTATAAACACAGGATGTAAACAAAAATAAAAAATGCTGGAAATTATAGCAGGTCAGGCAGCATCCATAGGGAAGAGCAGCTAGCTAACATTTTCAGTCTAGATGACTCCTGTTACTTGCATGTGATACCTTACCTCCTCAAATAATTTATTTGTGGCTTAACTGCACTACACCAGAAATGCTCTTTTCACATTCCCTCTCTCCTACCTCAAATCACCACCCTGTGTATTCTTTCTAAGCTAAGAACTGCAGATAAATGACAATTTGCATTTTTATACCACCTTTAATATTGTAAAACATCCTGAAGACATTTCCCAGGAGCATTAGCAATCTAAACATGAAACCAAATCACGAAAGGAGATATAATGTACTCCTTCAACCAAATTTAAGGAATGCCAAGAAAGAGAAAAGAGAGGTATTGGGTTGAGGAAATTCCACAGCTTTAGTTGGATGTACCTTTCTTTTCCTAATATCTGCAAAAGATGATCTCCACCTTACTTCTTTATCCAGTTCGCTCTCATCCACTGCCTCACCTTCCACATTCCTACCTCTCCTGCTGTGGCCCATTCATTCACATTTCAGTCTGGATATCTCATGAGGGATTCCTTCATATACAAGACTCATAGAAATCAGGAAATGAATTTTAAATTTGCAAATAGCCCCAGGGAAAAGGAACTTCAGTCATGCAAATAGAATGGAGATACAGACTGTTTTCTTTGAGGAGGAGTCAAGAGCAGATTTGATAAATGTATTGAAATTTGTGAGGGGACTGGATAGAGGAGTTCAAGAAAAACTGTTTCCATTAAAGGAAGAATCATGAACAAGAGGTTACAGATTCAAAGTGATAAGTAAAAGAAGCAATTGTGACATAAAAACAACTTTCATACAACGCGTGACTTGCAGCTGGAATGCACAGTCTAAGCCTGCCTGCACTCCCTGGTTAAGCAACCCATCCAAGAGTAAATTTGATGTTATTTGAAAAAGGGAGGAATATGCAAGACTGAGGATTGACACTAGTAAATTGCTCAGAGAGGGCTGGTTCAAAAACAATGGGTTAAATGGCCTCCTTCTGTGCTACAGAGTCATATAGCACAAAAACAGACCCTTCAGCCCAACTTGTCCATGCCAATCAGGTTTCCCAAACTACTGCCATCTACCTGCCCATATTTCTGTAAACCTTTCCTATTCGTGTACCTATCCAAATATTTTTAAATGTTATAACTGTACCTGCATCTACCACTTCCTCAGGCAGTTCATTCTATATATGCACATCCTGTGTGTAAAAAAGTTACCCCTCAGATTCCCTTTAATTTTTTCTCCTCTCGCCTTAAAAATTATGCCCTTTACTTTAGGGAAAGGATGTGCCCCTCATGATTTTAACAACCTCCTATGCTCCAGGGAAAAATGTTGAAGCTTATCCAGTATCTCCTCAAGTTAACCCTCCAGTCCCACGAACATTGTGGTAAAACTTTTTTGCACTCTTTCCAATTTAATAATATCCTTCTTATAGCAGGGCAACCAGAATTTGCACAATACTCCAGAAGTGGCCTCAATGTTCTATCCAGTTGCAACATGACAGCCTAACTCCTAGATTCAATGCAAGCATGCCAAATGCCTTCTTCACCACCCTGTTTAACTGCAAGGCAACTTTCAAGGAGTTTTCTACCAGAACCCCTAGGTGTCTTTCTGTTCAAAAAGACATCCCAGGGTTCTATCATTTACTGCGCAAGTCCTGCCCTTGTTCATCTTACCAAAATGCAACACCTCATATTTATCTGAATTAAATTCCATCTACCATTTACAAGCTCATTGGTTTGATTGATCAAGATCCTGCTGTACTCTTAGATAATCTTCTTCACTGTCCACTACATCACCAATTTTGTGTGTTATATGCAAGTTTCAGTGAAAGGAATGATAATAATTTGCCTTGTTAAGAAACAATGTTTTCTAATTGTTTAGGGAGAAACTAGATTCAAAAAGCAATTTTCAGTGGTTGTAAAACAAACCGTGAAAACTGAAACTTAATAGTTCTCTTTATAGTAGCACTTACTGAAATATTTCAGCACTTCCTACCTTCATATGGATGTTCACATGGACCTTCATCCTGCGTCATATATCTCTTCCATCGGTCATACACTGTCCTTTCTGCTACAATATGTTGTCCTTGTCCAACCGCCAATTTATATTGAGAGGCACTAGTTAATACTTTACCACTGCAATGCCACCACAATATTGCCATTGTTGACTCACAATTAAATAGCTTTAATGGCTGTTGTTTGGTACTAACATTCAGACCAAGGCACATACTGCTGCTTAGATGGAAAAGACGATGCCTTGAGACCCATTTCCAAAGCATGTTACTTGATGGCTGACTGCAGTCGTCAAGGATAAGCTCTTGGCTCTTCATGGTTATGCACCTATTGAGATGTTCACTCTGCAGAATAAATATGTTGTTCCCTGCAGAAAAGAGAAATGTAATTTAGCAACCACAAAATAATTTGGTAAAAAACAAGTTTATGGACTATGAAAACAAGTTAATAGACTGTCAAAACAATTAGTATTTCTTTCCAAAGTGAGAAAAACAATTACATTGCACACATTTCCAAGTAAATTATGTAAAACACATACTTGATGTCACAATTTCTTCATTTAAAATGATACTACAGAGCTTTGAATGGATGAATACAAGGAAGTGAGGAGAAAATTAATTAAAACCTTAAATGTTTCCAAACATTACTAACTAGGAGTTCAAATTAGTCATCAAAATGAATTACAACATGGGCTACACTTTAGAAAAATAGAATATGATTCCAATCAGTCACCGGACCACTGCACCCGCTTCCACCTGAATGCATTTGAATAAATCAGCATGTAGCTAGACCAAAGTAAAACAAGAGACATTTGCAACCAATTTTCCAACTGAAATGGAGATTGTTGTGTGTTCTAAATTAACCATATTGTGCCAACTAGCAGGTTACACTTTGTAACAGCTGATTTTATTTTGAAATAGAAGAGTTACAAATGTATTTTTGGATTGTATTCACAAGATTATTTCTGAACAAATATAAGTTTGCCTTTACAGAAGAACTTAGTTCGGTCTTATTTGCATTACTTAGCTTTACAACGCATGTATTTGTTAATGCAAGTAATGAGCAATATTGAGATTTGGGGAAATATTCATCAGATTGATTCCTTTGTTTAAAACACCTTTGCTACCCAGATGGATTTAAAGAACTGTTCCATGTGCTACATACAGCAAATTGCTCGGACCTGGAATGTACGGCCTGAGAACCAGTGGTGGAAATAGAACCAATTGTAACATTTAAAAGAGAATGAGATAAACACTGAAGAGAGACAGAATACACAGGACCAAGGGGCTAGTGAGGCAACTAACATTATTGTGAAAGCTCTGTCAAAGATCTGGTACAAGCACAAATGGGCTGAATGGGGTTCATCATGCTGTGTCATTCTATTCTACAATTTCAAACCAAGAGCGAAAGAGGAGGGGAAAAGGCAGAATGCAAGTGAAGAACTCAGGATCAAAAGGTGTAATTTCAATTTAAACTGAAAATAGTTCAAAAAACACTTTCATTGCTAAAGAACATGGAGCATTCATATGCAAATACAAAGAAATTACACTTTAATGCTTTAATACAAGTTGCAGTGGAAGTACTGCCTTTTATTGCTGTTTAATCAAAAAACATACGAGAAATTGATCACGAGTAATGAAACAATGATGTTTATACAAGTTATACTTTAGGTCTGTAGCTTTAAATATAGGGGAATTGAAGTGGGCCATGTGATCTGCAGTGCATTTTGCCTAAAAGAAATCTTGGGTGGTTTGATTATTAGCGATCAAAGGTCATTTTACTGAGAAGGTGCAAGGTGCTTATACTTCAAGAAAGTGGCACCAGGTTTGGAATTTGTGGCGAGTATATACTCAGTCTCCCAAAGTCCCATAAAGAAGTGTTGAAGGTACTGGTTATTGACAGTATATTGTTGCGGTGTAAATGATCCATTTATTTTTAAGGTGAAAAGGTAATTGGGATCACAGATAATTAGCTATTCTATCTTGATATGAGGTTTCCATATTACAGAATGCAGGCTTCCCTACATGTCAATAAAGATCATGGACAGCTAACAGGAGGTGTGTGTAATCAGGAAGGAAGGCCGCTCGACTAATGTAGCCTGGTCAGGAGGCACTCAATCTCTCCTCAAAGAGAAACATTCTGGAGACAGCTACAGATTCTAGAAGAGTTACTCTGGCTGTGGCTTGAAAAATTATTATAACAGGCTTTACTACTGATGGTGAATTTAAGAAGCTCACCAAAATGAAGAAATAACCAAGAGCTGGTCATACTCAGTGAAGCAGGGTTACAGGAACCTACTGTAAACTGGAAGCAACTGTGAACTGTTTGCTATAAAGACAATAATTCAGGGAGTGAGAGATTGTGGCAAGTATAAAAAGGGAGTGTTCTTCCCTGTAGTTTAAAGTTAAAATTGCCTACAAAAAGAGCATTTAAGTGGAGTGCTTGTCATTTTTTTCACTACAAAAGGTTTTAAAACATTAACTGTGCTGTTTTACTTTCAGTTAGTAACTGGAAGTTCAAAGTTCTTTAAAAGTGGTCGGTCTCCATGGGGACTAAACTTGTGGCAGCTTACTGTCATTGACACAAAAATCAGATCAGCTTTTCATCAACTCCAGTAACTAGAATCTAATTCAATAAGATTGCAACAGGAGTTTACCAACATTTGAAAAAAAAGGATTTCAAAAAGTTTGTGAACAAATCAATGCCAACTCCAAGCCAACTGGATCAAATTCTAAACTCTAAAATTTGAAATGCCCTTTCCAAAATTGTTTGAAGAGATATTTTTGCCATGAGGATATTATTTCAATATGCAAGAATGCAAAAATTCCAGTAAATGCAATAGGTGGGAGAAGTGAAAATATGACTTGTAATGTGCCAAAACACCACAGGATTCCTTCAATTTCCATATTTATAGGACAAATATTCATCATGCCAAAATTCTAACAGCAATAACTTAAACTTACTCATTAAGTTGGGGAAGGGAGTGAAATTTATTTCTGTAAAATATTGTTGCCTAACACACCTCCCATCATAAGTCCAAATTGGACAATCAAAGCATTGTTTGGATTGTTTTTGTTGGAGAATTTTAATACATCTAGAAAATAAGAGTATTTTTGCTTCTTTCCTGAAATTCTTGGCCTGAAGAGAGCATATTTTCTGGTTTGGGTTGAACAGGTGACTTGTTCAGAATCAGACACAGGAAGCACTTTGGCCAGAGTTTCTTCCAGGGGCTCAACATGGAAGTTTAGACTTGGTTGATATGGGGCTCATTTTGCAGATTAAGTATCCTCCCAGTCTAATTGGAATACTTCTAAACTCAAAAACAGATTTAAATCTGAATAGCAATTCAAACATAATCAGAATAGAACCAATGCACTCAGTCTACAATAATGTTTAGCAATAGCATTAGACAGTTGGCAACGTAGCCAAAACAGTTTGGCAATTTACTGCTGGACTGAGCTGTCTGGTGGACTCCAGTCAGTCACAGGAGAATAATGTAATTGACAGGGTCATTATGTTGATAGAGGTTCAGACAGCTTTGCAGCCTTTAGGTGTCAGGCTGGAGTGAGTTGTGAGTTAAGCAGCTTTCATGCACTGAGATCTCACACTTGCCATCATTCCACTTAGAGGGTGCTGGACCTGGCAGTAGTTCAGGATTTGATTAGGAAAACAGCTCTTGTGGGTGATCCACGTGACTGATATTTCCACCTCCCTGGGCAGAACCACCCAGACATACTGCCAACTGCTTACTGCAGGCGGCAAGAAGAAATCCAAAATTTAATCGTTTGCCCATAGAATGACAGGTTTATATTTGTTGAACTCTGACTTACCACCATTAATTTGATTTTTGCTCAACTTTTCCTTCAAATTTCCAAACACATTTTTATGTTTAAGTGTGTAAACATGTTTCTTACAATACTTAAGACGTTATGCATAACCTTTGCAAGTTATGCAGAGCAGTGCTGAACTCCTCAGAGAGAGTTGCAACAGCTAGGTCTCCAGACCTTTCTAAGCACCTTATCTCACTATGCATTCTCTCAAAGACTCGTCTGCTGCTCATGGGGACTCTCTCCCACATAAGTGATGGGGTACAAATGGGCAATATTAGCACAATAGATGCCTATCTTATTCATCAAGTATACAGCATTCTACTGGTGCTTTTTCCCTGTATAAACATCCCTTTTACTGAGTAGTGTACAATACAAGCATTGTGAGAAAGTGAGGGCTGCAGATGCTGGAGATCAGAGCTGAAAATGTGTTTCTGGAAAAGCGCAGCAGGTCAGGCAGCATCCAAGGAACAGGAGAATCGACGTTTCGGGCATAAGCCCTTCTTCAGGATTGTGTTAAGCACAAGTTAAGCACAAGTTCTAGGTTGCAAGTTAAATGCAGAACACTCAGCCAAGTATCACAATCTGAGAAAGCCATAGCTTTTGCACTTTATATTGATTTTATGGTTAATGTCTTGATATGATTATGCTTTGGGACTTTAATTCCAGGCAAAAAAAAAGAGAAAAGTGAAGGTGGTCACATACCCTTCTTGGAATTCTGTCCATCAAGAAACTAGGATGACTTGACTGCTCACAGGAACAGGGCAGCCTCAACTTTTTTTTATTGGGAAGATGGTTCAAGATGTTTCCATTATAAACAAAGATGCAACCATTTTGATGCTGCCCCTGGTAGGTAGTACTTGTAATATGTTGTTCAATAATTGGGTCATTGGGGAGAAAAGGCATGCTGGTTGTAGATAAACTTTCAGTCTCCAAGTTCTTGACAGAGAAGGGGAAGTGGGGTAAACAACAGGCTTACTGCAGGAGTTTGATTTAACACTTGTCTGAAGACTGAGAAAAGTTTCACTGCAGACATTCCAAATGTAATTTACACTGTTTCATCAGCTGTTATGCATCTATCTGATGCATGGAAGCTCACTAGAAAGATCTGTAATAGTCCACTATTAAGGCTCTCCATCATTTTGACTGAGGCTTCAAAACGTAGTTGGAGCAAATCAGTTAACCAGACATCTTTTGTGAAACATGGCACACAGTCAGCCCTTCAGGCACCTCTGGAACATCAGCTGAAATCTGGATGTTTTCCAACACCCACATCAAAAATGGGGTGTCATCTCCTGTGGTACTTCACTCCTTGGGCTTCTTGTCTGTCTCCTGTTTTCTTCTTGCTACTCCATTACAAAGTAAAAGCAGTAACTGAGTAACCTTGCAATTTTGTTTCCGAATGGTCTACAGACTTGCTTTCCACAGTAGGAAAAGATAGAAGCTTCAACTTATTTTTTGATCAGCTAATCTGCACTTACTTCAAAATGGTTATGGACACCTCCAGATGTTCAAGCACACAGTATTCAGAGACATTACTCAAACAACTGAAGTTGGAATGTACTCACATTCAAGAACTGGAGGAGTGACCAGGCTTTGGGTGGAGACTAATTAACATGAAAGGTTTGGTGGACAGATATGAAGGATTAATTATACTTGGCTACATTGCAATTATACAGATATCTAATTTAAGCTCAGGAGTTCATACCATTTTATAATGTCATAATTTGGACCCAGAGAGAAATGAGTAATCTGACCATACGTGAAGCTTTTTTTCCCTAACTGGTGAAATCAGGTTTGGAGCTATTCCACTGCACACCATCTGGCTCTGTCCATTTAAATTCAGTAAAACAGTAAGATTTTCACATAGCCATTATGCTCTATCATAATATTTATCTGCAAGGTAGCAGTATTTGTCACAAATTGTATTTTCTTTGATTTGAGATAGAATTTCATCCCCTATCTGTGGTTAAATATTAAACTTCTGATTTATGGGAGTCACATATATAGTTTATAGTCATTTGGTATTACAAACACTTCGCATTGCTGAGAAAGAGAAAGGGACATATAGTCAGAGATGTACAGCATGGAAACAGACCCTTCACTCCAACTCATCCGTGCTGACCAGATTTCCCAACTGTGGTGTAAAATTATGTCCCAATACATGCATTGCTGAGAAAGAGAAAGGGACATATAGTCAGAGATGTACAGCATGGAAACAGACCCTTCACTCCAACTCATCCGTGCTGACCAGATTTCCCAACCTAATCTAGTCCCACTTGCCAGCACCCGGCTCATATCCCTCCAAACCTGTCTTATTCATATGCCCATCCAGATGTCTTTTAAATGTTGCGATTGTACCAGCCGCTACCACTTCCTCTGGCAGCTTATTCCATATACGTACCACCCTCTGCGTGAAAAGGTTGCACCTTAGGGACATGCTTTTAAAGTCTTTCATCTTGCACTTATTGAACTTAATTCCAAGGGAACAACAATTTATATGGCATGAGAAATCAGGGGTTGATTTGGCAATTAGAGTCCACTTGCCAACATGGAGAATACAACTTGGTCCTGCTGTAAGATGAATGCTTACCATTGTTCATCATGTTGTGCAAGGCTTCTGTTACCATGCTCTATCCTGATAGGGATCTATGAAGTATGTTTGGCCTAGAGTAGTAGGTTATCAAGTGGATTTCCTACAATGAGAAGACTCTCCCGCAATAAACAAAATGTAGTTTATCGAATGATACCAATAACGTTCACATTACACTGATGTGATGGACATTATTGTGGAAGTTATGAGGAGACCCAGATGGTAGATCTTACTTATTGATATCCTAGCTACTCTCCCACCATGTCCATACATCATCATAGTGAATGGGTGCTTAAGGCACTCTTCAACATGAAGCTTTTCATAACAGTTAAATAACAGTTCCTTTGTAAACTCTAGTCTTATGCATGTCCCGATAATGCAAGACAAAAAAGCTTTGAGTGTACTAATTTTCATTTTAACCAATCATGGGATTTATGTACACAAATATTCATTGCCTGCCCTAGTTGCCCTTGAGAAGTTTGTGGTGGTGAGCTGCCTTTTTGAATTGCTGCAGTCCAAGTGCTGCCAGTTGACCCATAATGCTATTGTGGGAGCAGGGGTGGGGTTGGATTCCAGAATTTTGAGTCAATGACATTGAAAGAATGACGTATATTTCCAACTCAGTGAATGGCTCGGAGGTGAACTTGCAGGTGTTGGCATTCTCATTTATTTGTTGCCCTTGTTCTTCTAGATGGTACTGGTCATGGGTTTGGAAGATGCATTCTAAGGAGCTTTGGTGAATTTCTACAGTAAATCTTCCAAATGGTGCACACTGCTACGGAGTGTCAATGGAGGAGGGAGTGTGTTTGGGGATATGCCAGTCAAGCCAGACTTTGTCCTGGATTTGTCAAGCTTCTTGCGTGTTATTGGTCTTCCTGATACCCACATCTCAAGGATCAAGAAAACACAATAAATGGTCTGCAATAGCTGTTGCCACATTACTAATTGCAGTTGATACAGTCTAACTCAAACCATGTTTCAGCATCAATCAATGCAAACTAGAGGAATTCAAAACCATTTTCTGGGGGATCAGCACTTTAAAGCATTATCAGGATTTCTTACCTTTTTTTGATCTTCATATTAGCTGTACTTCTTCACATTAAATCTTTGAATTTATTAACCAAATTTAGTCCTGTGGATGACTGATTTTCCAGCAGCGATTAAGTTTTGAACAAAAAAACTAATTTAAATCTTGTCTCAGATTACTGAGTACATTTCTGTTGCCCAATAAAAGAGATTTTTAAAAAACCTTTGGCTTTTGGGTGGTAGTGCAACACTTAAGGAAACAGAAATGGAAAATTAGAGTCGGACTATGCTTCAGCACTTCAAGTGTTTCGCCATTCAATGGCTGCTCATTAAACTCAGAACCCTGTGTTGCTGCTTTCTCCCCATAACATTTGATCACCTTAGCCCTAAGAACTAGATCTGATATAAAAAATGGCAGCACCTGAGGGAAGAAAGGTGTGTTAACATTTCAAGTCTGACAATTCTTTCTTCCCTCAGTGGTTGCCATGCCTGCTGAATTTATCCGCTAATTTCTGGTTTTGTTTCAAATATCCAGCATCCACAGTTTAGTTTTAAATTAGATGTACGTCCTCCTTTGAAAACATTCAATATTTTGGCCTCAACTCCATTTGGAGACAGAGAATTCCACAGGACTATCAATGTGTTGAAGAAATTTCTCATCTCGGTCCTAAATGGCCTACTTGGCATCTTTAAGTTGTGACCTCCAATTCTGTACTAACTGGTCATTGGGAGCATTCGTGCTGCTTTCACCCTGTCTGATCCTGCTAGAATTTTAAATGTTTCTATCTTTCTAAATTCCAAAAGAATATAGTGCCAAAGGATCCAGTCTCTCTTCTTATGGCAGTGCTGCCATCCCAGAAAGTCAGTCTGGTAAACCTTTACTGTATTTCCTTTTCTCCACAAAATCCTTTCTCAGATGAAGGAGGCCACACTGTTCACAACACTCCAGCTGTGGTCTCACCAAGACTCGATACAGTTGCAGCAAGACATCCCTGCTCATGACAATCTTTCACATTACTGAAATTAGTTAATAAATTCAAATGTCTGATGCAAGGAGGTACATTGAAGACCAGTGAGTCAGAAGTAGGACACAAGGAAAAATATATTTTAAAACTAACTTTAAAAGAATCTGCACCTGAAACATCGTGTACTCAGCAAATATAACGGATACCCAAATTCATGATAATTTTACCCAATATAAAACGATAGTGTATTATATCTGATTCTCCTCCCCCCCAATCTTTGCTGCTAGTATTTTTTTAAAAATTTGATTTAGTGCCACACTACAGAAGAAAGGGAAACTTCACAAACTATTATAAGAATGGTAGGTGCACTTATAAATTGAAGACAAACCCCTGCTGAATTAGCCCCGAAAACATGAAGGAACAATCGCGACAACTCCATAATTAATAACAGGCGCACGCATTTGAATGAATAGTGATCAAACATATCCCGACGCAAACAGTCATCTCCAATTTTTTTTTTGTTTTGTGGAATTGACAGAAACATGTCGAAATTAAAAGAATAAAAACTGTTAATTACAAACGAATCTGCGGGCACGGGGAATCAGACTATCCATTACTATGTCTGACTGGAGAACATGTTCACAACACATTGTGAATCAAATCCGAAGTCAGCTTTAACAGCTAACCTAGCACCGTACACATACTTAAAAGGTTTACTGTTTGTTTATCAATAAATGGGGAGGGCTTCATCATTTTGTGTCTTTAATTACTTCAAGAGAACTTCTCTCAATTTGTAATTATTTGCAATTGAAATTCACTCTTGAAATTGCACACGTACACTGAAAACCCTGATGTTTCTGCAAGCCACGCCATCCTTCAGTGCATTAGCAGCTGCCGTTCTTGCGCGTTCCCCATCCGCCTGAACAAGGGAAGGGTTTTTTTTTGTTTAAAACCGACTGGCTCTACTCACCCAACAATCTCAATAACTCGTTTTGATTTAGCGCCGAGGTGGTTCTGTCTGTTTCCTCAGAGGAAGCTCCAATGTAGCAGGACCACAACAACATCCACTGCCATAAGCGAGACATCTGGCTGAAACGGAGAACCTCACCGTCCACGGAGATACTCTGAAAGTCCTACACAACAACGGCGTCTCCGACAACAGAACAACTCAAGTCAAACTCCCAGGGTTGTCTCCTCTGGGTTCAGCGCGTCACCGCTCTTAATGTTACAACCAAGTTTCCGCCTCGATTTTTAATTAGCACGCCCTCTCTCACTTACTCTAATCAATGGTTGTCTGTCATGTCAGGTATGTTGTCCTTTGATTTCTTTCATGTGGTCCATTCGTTAGCCAACATATTTATATTAAATACAAACCTTCTTGCAATACGACAGTAGATTTATAAAGCAAAGGCTCTAGTATTTAACATTTAGTAACCCAGATTTATTTAGTGCCTTCACCCTAGCAAGCAGCAGCACTGGATTTAAACCACAAATTGACAGGAGTCAAAAGAAAAGATATTAGGACAGGTTTCTAAAACCTTTGCAAAAAGTACATTTTAAAAGGGTTTTAAAGTAACAGAAAACTGGAGTTTAAGTAAGGATTTCCAGAACAGTTTGCTCTTCCAAAGAGTCATATGTGATTCTGTATCGGTAATTGTTTCTTTGTCCACAATGCTGCCAGATCTGCTGAGTTTCCCCAGCGTTTTCTGCTTCTGTTAGGATTACCAGGGTTTAGGATGTTGCTGGTGTAAAGAAATTCAACCAGTAGTGTGAAAGGGACTCGAGATGTACAAATTCCCAAGTTAGAGGAATCTAGATTTCTTGGAGAGTTGTTGTGCAACAGGAGGTTATGGAGATAGGGAGTATGAGGCCATGAAGTGATTTGAACATGAACTTAGCTGGCATTGGTGAATCAGGGGACAAAGTAGGTCAGTATTACAGAGGTGATGAATGATGGGAGTTAGAAAAGTAGAGCTTAGGGCAGGTTTATGGACAATAGAAGATAAACACTGGCTAAGAAAATATTGGTGTGGTTAAATCTAGAGAGGATTTCGGGAATAGATAAAGCAGTCGTAGAAATAGCAAATATTGTGGTGGTGGAGGTTGACAGTCTTTGCAATGGAAAGGGTATGGAGCAGGAAACAATGTTCAGGGTTAAATAGGATTGTGGACAGTACACAAACATAAACACTGACTTGTGTCTTGTAGAAGTTGGTGGACAGGCTTTGTGGATTTGGAAGTTACTTGCTACAGAACTGCTAGCTTCAGTATAATTTGGCACAGTGGTTAGCACTGCTGCCTCACAGTGGCAGAAACCCGGGTTCAATTCCCACCACAGACGACTGACTGTGCGGGATTTGTACATTCTCCCCGTGTCTGTGTGGGTTTCCTCCGGGTGCTCCGGTTTCCTCCCACAGTCCAAAAATGTGCAGGTTAGGTGAATTGGCCATGTTAAATTGTCCGTAATGTTAGGTGAAGGGGTAAATGTAGAGGAACGGATCTGGGTGGGTTGAGCTTTGGCGGGTCGGTTTGGACTTGTTGGGCAGGAGGGCCTGTTTCCACACTGTATGTAATCTAATCCTTTAACAGCACTATTGACGGTAGTCATCAGCACCTTGACCAAATGGTCAATGTTAACACTGGGACCTCCAATGTGAGTATTGGCAAGGTATTAACTTGGAGACATTACACTCAATCCAAATGCTGCACACACCCAACATTTCGGTCAGGAAAATAAATATTACCATCTTCTATTTCACTAGCTGAGGGTGCTGAGGTAAATTGATGCAAATCACTGCTACAGCTGAGGTTTGTTTGCTTAATACTAATGGTGATCCATATTGAAGCTTTATGCTGGCTATGGCTCAACTATTCAGTGAATTGAGTGAACAAGATAACAAGTGTATTTTTGTTTATTTAATTATGTAATGTATAGTTAATTTTTTTGTCGTATTTAAAATATTAATTAACTCTCCTTGTGTAACAAATACAAACTGTATATTTATAATTCATTTCTGAAATGTCTGTGATTTTTGTTGAAAAGCTTGCAAAGGTTTAGATAAAATCTATAATCATATCATTGATCCTTTCAGACTCGAGTACTTTTTAAAAAAACTTTCAACGAACAATTGCTTAACTTATAAATGGAAATTAAATTCATTGCTTGGAACTGAACTAATGTGTCTGCAGAAAGGTATTGACTTTGGCTTTTTCTCTGTAGAAATTTTCCAAAGCTACAAAAAGCCAATGATACTCGGGATATTTTTATGCAAGTTGATGAAGGAAAATATTAGACATTTCAAAGTTGTGCCACCTGGACTTAAAAAGCAACTTGGAGAATTGGTTTTCTGCCAGAATTGAGACTATGTTGTCAGCTTTCTTTAAGCCAAGTCAAACCTCACAACAGGGCCACAGTAATAAATCCATATTATACCAAGTCTATTAACATGCAGCAAGCCCATTATTTTATCCTAGTAGAGGAAGGAAAGATTTTCATCTGAATAAAATATGTCCATTTTATGCAAATTGATTCCATTTTAAAGAGAATCTAACATTTTTAAGTGTCTTGACTCTTCCAATCGAGAGAGTCCTTCTGAAAAATCTGAAGTTCAAACATTCTGTTGTTTATACTGTCATCCATGAACTAAGACTTTTTCTTGTGGTTGCCTTGACATCATGACCTGTTACCATCTTGTTTAGGCCTATAATATCAAAACTACGATGTTTTTAAGTCCATCCCCAAACATATAATTTTAAGAAGACAATAAAAATAATATAATTAAAGACTTGGACTGAACAGATTGGGCAGTTAATGTGCTGTTCCTGCACTGTTGCACAGTTCTGGTTGTTGCGAGTGTTATCTTTTAGCTTAGCAATCAAATAGAGGAAGAAAAATGGAGGCTGGCCTGATTTCAGTTTAGCTCTGTCATGGATTTCCCATAGAACATTGAAATGCAAACCTTCAGTATCAACGTGCAATGTAATATTTTTGAAAAATACTATCTGATAACATGAGTTGAAGTTGCTCAACAAGATATGAGGCATGACAATAAAATTCCCAAGTTGAGGTCAAATTAATCAATGCTTCCTTGCAGGACACATCACAATTTTATTTTTCATCTTAATACAGATTTTATTGATAAGGAAATGAACCGATACATATTATTAGGCTATGATCTCACTTATATTTAAAAATAGAGAGTAGGTTGATCTATCCCTAAATTTCCATCCGTTCCAAGTTTTGAGTGGATCTATGTTCAAGGTTGACGAACTCTTGCCAAAAAAAGGTGGCAAGTCTTCATTATATTTGCAAATTGGAGTAAAATACTGGGCTATCTCTGTCTGCAACTATTTTGCCTGTTCTTCAACTGATAAGCCGTGGTTCATACGAGCTGTTCCCAAGAATTTTATTTAAAATGACTCATGTTTGCTATCAGGTAAAATGTTGCAAAGATCAAGGAGTTTTTTTTCATATTAGATCGTAATTTTTTGTGGCTTAGATAATCTTCCTGAGTACATAGTGTGATATATACTCTTACCATGATACAAACAATGCAATTGTTCTTTGTGGTTCTTGAATTGAGTCCACCTGAGGACAGACACAGGACAATGGATTTCTATTAAGAATAAAGATATGCGTTACCCTGAAGTGATTTCAGCATGTCAGTTGCAATGCCATGAGTCAATATCAGGCACTTCAGATGCTTGTAATCAACTGCCTTGAGGTGCTTGGGCCTGAGCAGCTCGAGCTGCACGCTCAACAACTTAGCAAGTGTGCCCTGGCAGATGCAGAGTTGGCATTGTGGGATAAGTCTGTGGAAAAATATCGTTTCCCAAAAAGCGGGAGAGTTTGGATCATAGAATACTTATGCGGCTGAGTCAGATAGACTTTTGACTGACAAGTGGGTTAAATGGAATAAGCAGGAAAGTAAAGGCCACAATCAAATCAGCCACAAATGTATCAAATGATGATTCAGGTTAGAGTGGCCAAGTGGCCCATACCTACTTCATATCTGTCTATTTGTATGCTTCAGGTAGCAGGGTATACGTTAGTTCAGGAGCTATCATAGTCTTGGAGAATCTATGGAGCAGGTTTCCCAAACTAATGCTAGAGCTGAAGGACTTCAGTAACGTAGAGTTTGGAGAAAGAGAATAATCCAGCAAAGTTTAAAGGGAGGCCTTAAAGAACTGTAGCTGAATTTTCCCAGGAACCAAATAAGTGTCAATATTGCTGAGTTTCTTAAAGGGTTTCACTTTCTGAACCTGAGGGAATTTTTTTCATGTTATTCTCCGTAACTCATCTCACTATCTATGCAGCATACCTCTATGGCACCCCATACACCTTATCTTCACTCCTGCTAGAGCTGAAAGTATTTGCTGCTGTAAGCACCTCCCAGGATGACCAAGTGCTGTGACAACATTTTAAAGCCCAGCCATGCACAAGGTCAAGTGCAACCAGCCAGGAGCTAGATAACTGGAACGGTACAGTTGCTCTCATTCTTCAGCAAATTTAGGATGTAAGCTTGTCCTTCAGTGAGCTGTTTCTGAAGCTGTCCTTTCCGTCTCTACCTGCTAATTTATTTAGTGAATCAGCCCAGTACAGATTTCTCTGACTCTCTTTCTCTGCTACAAGAAGCACAATTTTTGTGATGGTGCCTGGAAAAGTAACAGTATTGGTGTGAAATAATTCTACCTCCCCAAGTGGGGTCCAGAGTGTACTAGCGAGATGGATAGAGAACTGTCTGAGCAACAGGAGACAGAGTAATAGTGGAAGTGAGTTTCTCAAAATGGAGAACTATGACCAGTGGTGTTCCACAGGGATCCATTTTGGGACCATTGTTGTTTTGTGGTATACATAAATGATCTGGAGAAAGGTATCAGTGATCAGATTAGCAAGTTTGCAGATGACACAAAGATTGGTGGAGTAGCAGGTAATGAAGGGGACTGTCAGAATGCAGGAAAATATAGATAGATTGGAGAATTGGGTAGAAAAATGGCAGATGGAGTTCAATCTGGGCAAATGCGTGGAAATTCTTTATGCAGAGGGTGGTGGGTGCCTGGAACATTGCCAGTAGAGGTGGGCATGATGGTATCATTTTAAGATGTATGTAGATTGATACATGAATGGGCAGGGAGCAGAAGGATACAAATCCTTAGAAAATAGGTGACAGGTCTTGATCGAGGTTGTGGATTGCTGCAGGATCGGAGGACTGAAGGGCTCGTACCTGTGCTGCATTTTTCTTTGTTCTTTGATTTATGTGCCAAATAACTAAAGTAGTGTAGAGGCAGAAGAGTTAGTCAAGAACAGTAAGGATAAACAGTACAACCTCACAATTTCCAGCACTGAGTGTCCTCTCTTTCACCCAGTGATGATGATGACTATTCCTCCATTGGTATCACAGTTTGGAGTTTCAGGTACCTCTTATTTTCTCTTACTCACACCACTTTTTATTATAAGAAGACTACTAGTGACTTAATGTCAAATGCTTTTAAAGATATGCAGGGCAATTAAGCATGTTTCTGTGATGAGAGGAAAAATCAGCAATTATTACTGCTCTGTACCTATATTGTTTGTAAAGAGCTAGAAACAAATTAGTATGTGAATATGTATCCTGGGGTGATACATTCACTGTCATGCTGCAGTCATGTGCAGAGTAATGAGTGTCTGTGTTCCAGCTATATGGAGAGATGCAGAAATACACTTGCTAACGATACAAAATTTTGAGTCAAAAATGCCATTATTTCTAATTTATGGGAACTGGAAGATGTAGCAGTGACAAGGAGAAGAAAGCAGTTGTTGTTGAGATAGGGTTTAATGAATATGTGGATGTGCATTTGAGGTCAGCTGTAATGTCACTGTAACCTCAATAGCTGTATGTTAGTGTTCCACTAAAAGGTTGGACCCTGTGCAGCTCAGAATATTATGCTCCATAGCATGTCATCATGTACAATGTAACAAAAAAAAATCACTTAGTGGTTAGTAAGAATTCTGGCTTAAATTGTTTACAACTTTAATTGCAAGGCCCATGTCAATAACAATTATATATCGAGTTTTGAAAACACAAATCTAAAGTTTAGTAGTCCTGATTAGTTACAAGATGCATTCCAGTACAAATGTACAAGTTTTAGAGAATTTATGAAGTTTAACACAACACATACAAAATAATTGATGTTTAATTATAATAGTGGTTTAC
Source organism: Chiloscyllium plagiosum (assembly GCF_004010195.1). Taxonomy (NCBI): domain Eukaryota; kingdom Metazoa; phylum Chordata; class Chondrichthyes; order Orectolobiformes; family Hemiscylliidae; genus Chiloscyllium; species Chiloscyllium plagiosum. Next base: position 59,745,108 of record NC_057716.1, read on the forward strand.
AGCCGATCTGCCTGAGGGCACTAGTTCATGGCTTTGTTTTAAGGGGCAGAGGCTCTTGTTCTGTTCAGTTAACTGAAGGTTTTCTTTTGTGTTTGCTCTTCCTTCTGCATCAGACTGCTAAAATCCAAGCCCTATTGATCCTAGCCAGGTCCTAACCCTTGTGCATGACCAAAGGCATCATTCTCTCTAATACACTGCATGAACAGTGCGTGAGCAGTTCAAGGTCAATCTTGGATTGACTTGAATTGTGTCCAATTCCTGATAAGTTTATTTGAAAGTAATGGTCAACTTAGTGACATCGTTTTCTATTGTCTCCTGATTTGTTCTTTAACAGACTAATCATTTTTCTGAAGGTTATCCCTTTTTATAATAGCTTGTCTTTTCCCTCCCTCTTTACCAATTTCACAGATCTTTACTGAGCTGAAGTGTTACCATTGAACAATTAATGTGCCTGCCTAGAGTTTGTAGTGTCATCGGGCAGTGATTAACTATCTTCACAAATATTCCAATTGATACATCTGACCATTCTCCCAAATCTATCAATATCCTTTAACTAACAGAACCATGCGTGACTCCACAGTAACTATTAATACCTAAAAAAGTAATTAAAGCTCAAAACAACCATATACTAATATACAAAAGCCTGTTAGATACTTTAAAAGACAAGAATGAACCATTTTAAACCAAATTGTGTTTGATGTGGGCAAAACCTACTTGACCTCCTCCTCACTAATATCAGTTACACATGCACCTGTCCATTACTGTATCGGTAGGTGAAACCACAGGACAGTCATGGAGACAAGTATCCTGATTGGAATAGACTTCAAACCATTGTAGGAACTCAAAACTGGGCATTCAGGAGCTATCAGCAGCAGCAGAATTATGCTCCAACACAATTTGTAACCTCATGGCCATGCATACTCCTCATTCTACTATTACCATCAAGCCACAAGATCAACCCATGGTTCAATAGTGCGTGCAGGAGGACATGTAAAAATCAGCACCAGGCAGATCTAAAAACGAGATGTGAATCTGGTAAAGCTATAGACACAGGATGAAAACAGTAAAAGCAACAAGTAGTTGACAGGGCCAAGCAATCCCACAATTAATGGACTAGATCTAAGCTCTGCAGTCCTGATATATCCAGTTGTGAATGGTTGTGGACAATTCAGCAAATACATGGAGGAGGAGGCTGCTAATGGGGGAGCCCAGAACATCAGTGAGGTCGACCAAACTGAGACATTTGCATCCATCTTCAGTTGGAAGTGCAGAGTGGATGATCCATGTCAACCTCCACCTGAGGTCTCCAACATCGCAGAGGTCAGTCATCAACTGATTCGATTCACTGTGTTTTAAGAAATGGCTGAAGATACTGGATTCTGCAAAGGCTATGGGAACATTTCTTTGAGAACATTGGGCAATAATACTGAAGAACTATGCTGCAGAATTAGCTGTAATCCAAGTCAGCTTCAACACTAGCATCTACCAGGCAATGTGAAAAATTGCCCAGGTAAGTATTTTCCCCAAAAAGCAGGATAAGTCCAACCTAACCAATTACCGTCCCATCAGTTTACACTCAATTATCACTAAAGTGGTAGAAAGGGTCATCAAAGGTGCTAAAAGTGTTACTTGTATTGGTTATTGATGTTAATTTAGGCCATGGCAGGGCCACAGTTGCTAACTTTGTTACAGCCTTAGTTAAATATGCACAGAAGAGCTGAATTCCAGACATGAGATGAGAACAACTGCCCTTGATGTCATTGGTTGGAGTCCTACCTGGAGCATAGGAAGATGGTTGTGGTTGATGGAGGTCAGTTACCTCCGCTCCAGGACATCTCTGCAGGAGTTCCTCAGGGTAGTGTCCTTGGCTTAACCATCTTCAGCTGGTTCACCAATGACCTTCTTTGTATCAGTAGGTCAGAAGTGGATATGTTCACTGATTGCACAATGTTCAGCACTATTCTCAGAAACTGAAGCAGTCCATACAGAAAGTCCTGGACACTATTGAGGCTGGGGCTGATATGTGACAAGTAACATTCACGTCCCACCAGGCATTGACCATGCAAGCAAGAGGTTCCACCCATCATCACATAAAATTCCACAGCTTTACTTCTCTGAAGCTGCCAATATCATCATCCTGCAGTTATGGTTGACCAGAAATGGAATGTCTTGCAACATAATTAAAAAGTAAGGTTGCCATAGTCCTACCAAACCATAAGGATGCTCTATCATTAGAGAATAATGACTTGTTGTGGTTTAGCCTGAGGGTCACTACACCTCAGGTGTGGGGAGAGCTTGAGAAGGAGAGTCCTTCATGCAACCTCAGCCAGTGTGGGAATTGAACCCATGCTTTTGGAGTCTCTCTGCATTGCAAACCAGCTGTCCAGCTAACTGAGCTAACAAACTCCCAAAAGCAATAAATATTGTGGCTACAAGAGCAGGTCAAAGGCTGGAAATTCTGTGGTGAGTAAAACCCCTTCTGAATCCTCACTGCAATTCTACTATCTACAAAGCATAAGTCAGGATGTGATATACTCTCTCCTTGTCTCGATGGTTGTGGCTCCTACAACACACTAGTAGATTCAATTCAAGGCATCCACTTGATTGGCAACCTATCCATCATCTTTCACATTCACTGCTTTCACCAATAACCAAGTGGCAGCAGCGTGTGCCATCTGCAAGATATATTTTAGTGACTCACTGAGCTTCTTTCAACAGTGTCTTCCAAATCTTCAAACTCTACTACATAGAAGGATCTGGGCAAAGATGGAAGAGAATGCCACTACCTATGCATTTCCCCCCCCCCCCCCCAAACCCTTCCAACTATATTACTGATCCCTCCGTGAAGCTTGGTTAAAAAATCTGGAACTTCCTCCCTGACATCATCAAAGACTGCATGGTTTAAGAAGACAGATCACCATCACCTTCACAAGGGTAATTGGGATGCACAATAGATAAACTAGTGAATAGGTCTTCAGATGAGAAAGTCTGGTTAATGTGTAGATGTGTAATTCAGGAGGATGAGCACAACATATGTTTATCTTTTGTTAAAGTTCCGTGTTGAGATTTTTTTTTGTTATGGAGCATGTTTAGATTTGTTTATAATTTATGATTTTAGATGTTGTTTTAAACATATTTTATTATATGCTGTGTGGATTTAAATCCAAATAAAAAGGATTTTTGACCTTCAATTAACTGTCAGCATAGCAGTCAGTATCAGTTGTATCTTCAGAACATGTTGAGATATTGGTGAACTGTATTGTGCAAATAATCTAGGTTAAAAACAATGACTGCAGATGCTGGAAACCAGATTCTGGATTAGTGGTGCTGAAAGAGCACAGCAGTTCAGACAGCATCCTAGGAGCAGTAAAATCAACGTTTCGGGCAAAAGCCCTTCATTAGGAATAAAGGCAGAGAGCCTGAAGCGTGGAGAG
>NC_057716.1:59750715-59806975 GCF_004010195.1 Chiloscyllium plagiosum
AGTACTCTATGCTACTTTTTCCCCACCCCACCCTCCTCTAGCTTATCTCTCCACGCTTCAGGCTCACTGCCTTTATTCCTGATGAAGGGTTTTGCCTGAAATGTCGACTTTTACTGCTCCTCGAATGCTGCCTGAACTGCTGTGCTCTTCCAGCACGACTAATCCAGAATTGTGCAAATAATCTGTTGACAATTCATCCATCAAATATTAACAGCTCATCCAATCTAGAACAGGCATTCAATTGTGCAGCATTTATCATCTTCATTTAAGATGCTCGATCTTTTACTTTCGATATGCAAACCAAATGTTTTGCTATTCTCTTCTTTGATAAGGTATTGCTGTCACAAAGTAGGTTTCAGTTTTTTTTTTCTAAAAGCTGTTCCTTTTCTCAAAGATACTATATCCTTGGTTTTTTTTCAGAGGGGTAATAAACCGCTCTCGGTGCCGATTAGTCTGGTTTGGTACAGAGATTAAAGGGTATTGAAAGGCCTTTTTGTTTATATGTAAACAGATGAGACTTCAGGTTGAAGTGACCTGCATAATGAAAGGGGAGTGGTCAGCTCTCTAGCTGAGCAGTTTAGTTCAGTCCAAAACTAGTTGGGAGTTCAACAGTGAGCTGTGTGGAAACAAACTCTCTCTCTCTCTCTCTTTCTGCCCTTCTAATTTCAACCTGAAAGCATGTGTTCCATTTGTACAGGTTTTTAAAGGGGTTTGCTTATTGGGACTGTTGTGTATTTTTGAAACAGTATAACTAAGTCTAGTTTGGATATATTGAGTTCTGAAAGGGTTCTTTATTCTGTTCTGTTTTTCATTGTATAATTTTGTGAATACATTTTTCTGTTTTTAACCTGGTAGTCAACCTCGCTAACTTACTGAGTAATTTTCAGTGTACACTTACCAAAATAAATTGCAAAATTATGGTCTGGGTTGCCTGCTCAAGAATGTTTTGAGTGGTCTAGTCTAGTCTGTAACACTGCTTTCACAAGATAAAACAACCATTAATATATGATGTATCTAGTATACAGTCAGTTCTTCTGTAACGTGATGGTTACATTCTTGTGCAACCCGGGTTATAGAAAAATTGTGCTTTTAGAAAACGCACTTCACATGACAGCCAACACACGTTTTAAATGTTCATGCTATAGAAACAGTGTCCTCAATTTGTTAATTGTGTTACAGCGAATTCGTGTTGACAAAACATGTGTTATAACTGAACGATCTGTATATAAAACTAAATATCCTTCAAGCAATCCCCTACCCTGGCCTACCTGGCCTGGATGAGACTCTACTCCTTCACTATGGGCAGAATCTAGTGCTCCCAGAGGCAGTAGTCCAAGAGCTGGGAAGGTAACTTAATTAAGTGGCTGGTGGAGTGCCTGAAATCCACAGCCTTCCTGCTTCCACTGCAATTAAAGTTTTGGGCAGGAAGGCCTATGTTTAACCTGTGGCCTATTGCCAGTCAAGGCCCTGAAGTAGCCATTTAATGAGCACTACAAATCTCTCTTCCCTCTGTCATAGGAGTAACCCAGCTGACCGATAGCTTTCCAAACCAGACAAAGAATGGGGACCACCTGTAAGCTGGGGTGGGTTTCTCTCAATCAAAGGCACTCAGCACCTGATCAAGGGCAAGCACAATGGTCAGGGCCTTCCCCTGAAAGCCATCCTTTGTCTTTGCTTCCGAAAAGCCCCTATGCTTTGGTCCTAGCAATCTTGGCTATCCTCCAGGCAGAGGTCACAGCTTCTGATTAGCCTGCAGCTTCTGGTGGGCGATACCTCTACTCTCAGGAACTTGGTTTCACAAAGGCCTGTTGGTACACTGGAAACTGACTGATTTGAAGAAGAGAAGGTGGGATCCCCTCTGGAGAGTCAGAGGGGGCGACTACCACAAGTGAACATGACATCCATTGAAAATGGGAAATTCTATCCCTTGTGTCTCATGCTAATGCCTGAGGATGGGCAAAGATTACTGCTTTGACAGCATTGTCCAAACTTAAACAGAATAATAAAGAAAAAAGATCAAGATTAGATTACTTAGTGTGGAAACAGGCCCTTCGGCCCAACAAGTCCACACCGACCCGCCAAAGCGCAACCCATCCAGACCCAATCCCCTACATTTTACCCCTTCACCTAACACTATGGGCAATTTAGCATGGACAATTCACCTAACCTCCACATTTTTGGACTGTGGGAGGAAACCGGAGCACCCGGAGGAAACCCACGCAGACACGTGGAGAATGTGCAAACTCCACACAGTCAGCCGCCTGAGGTGGGAATTGAACCTGAGTCTCTGGTGGTGTGAGGCAACAGTGCAAACCACTGTGCCACCCATGGTCTAATTAAAAATAAAAATTTTATTTCCACATCACTGAAAACACTTATTTGAGAGCATGATACTCATCTTTGAAAGATAAATAATATGTAACATATGTGACCATTCAACTCAATCTTTGTTTAAAACAAAATTGCATTGACCCAGTGATGTACTGATTAGTACATTGCTGTAAAATAGTCTAAAAAGATGTGAAAAATCCAAAACCATCCATGTACAGAAAGCAGTAAAAATGTAGCATTTTCTGAGTATCTGGAGGCTTAATATATTGATCAGACCGTCTTATTATATATAATTGTTCTCTGTGGAAACTTACCATAATAATTCAGTCAAAATACTCTGAAAATATATGGAACTTATTTTGTTATTAGTGGCAGCAATATGGCAATGCTAAGCATTTTTGTGGCACAAACTCTGAGCTGTATCATGCTGCCAACTGGAAATGTGATTCTGCTGAGGCCTGAAGTTGGTTGTTTATGTCTGAAGCCTGTACTATTATCCTGTGGATGAATGCCATATTATACAATATAACATATAAGATCAGCAGAATTTCAGACCAAACTGAGTCTGCATCTAAAATCAGAATAGTATAAATTCATCTTTAATTTTTGAAATTTTCTTTCAATGATCAAATTACATCGTGTGTCTTTTTATATGGTTCTGTATGATGTCATGACTTAAAATTATCTTTGATAACAAAGTTACAAGAGAAAAACATCATTTGAAAACCACCAGCCAACAGCTGGTCTTCATTGTCTAAGTTTTTTTGTCTATGTCTGATTGTTCCTGAAAGCTGTCAAAGTGACACACAAATGGGAAATGCATGTCAATCCTTTATGGCAATGAAAATGTACACTTACAGTATTGCAGGTACACAAATGACAATGCTGAATAGCATTCAAGCAAGTGGGAAAGTAGAACTGACAATGAAATTCTATCTTCTCATCTGGAAGGTAGGTAAGATTCATAAACAACATGCATTGGTTAGCTCTAAGTGCAGCATACACTACCAAGTGACGTTTTGACTGTTGTCAATAAAATAGCAGACTGGATCCACTGGAATATATTCGGGCAAATTGTTTATTAAATCAGTCTTGTTGAAAGCTGGTATAATTCACATATAAAAATCTTAATAGAGGAACTAAATAATTGTGCTAGCAACTTGTGTTCATTATTAGTGCTATTAAATATCTGTTACAGTAAATTGCCAACATATGTAACAATTAATGAAAATATTCACAAAAATCTCCTACTTTTGCTGTCTAACAAATCATTTTAATTAAACTGATGCTCAGCCAAACCTTTCTTTGTTTTCCTCGTCACCTTTTATGAACTAATTATTTGTTCATTAGTTCCTGGACAAATTGACTACTGGGTGGAGTCTAAATCGGCAGGTACTGGTCCATGTCTGGTATTGCAGCCGAGGGCTGTTCCTCGGAAATGAGTTGTCTCACAATGTGTGACAATAGGCCATTTAGAGTTTCCCAAAATATTCCGACTCGGAAATTCCTCGGTACTGCTTCACCTCAATTGCATTAATTTGCCAGAAATGCTGCAGAAATCCTATTTACAATTATAACAAGCATGGCAATGGAATAGTCATTTATGTAATGCCAGTAAAATGTGACCAGAAAGAAGTATTTTATTGGCCACCATGAAAATGAAATCAACTTCATTGAAAGATAAACAGAAATTTCAGCTCTTGTTAAATTTGTGAGCTGGAACAGGTTGAGCAACACATTGCAAACTGAAAGGTGATGGGATAGGGAGCAATGAATGTACATTGGAAGAAGTAAAATATAATGTTGTTTTATTTGTGCTTACTTTGAGAACCCATGAGTGCAGTTGCCATTATTAATCCTTTATTAACTAAATCAGACTGGCTTTCATGTTGCTGCTTGCTCAATCAGGTCAAAATAAATGTTCCAGAACATTGGGCAAAAAAGTAAGTTCTGTTATCAAGACTAATTTTTAAAGGGAGCATATTTTTCTGTACTGTTGCAAAATACAAGCAAAAGTTTTTCAACACTTTTTTTTTTCTAAAGCAGAATCAAGAGACACAGGGATAGTGAAGTTGAGTGGATTGGTGGGGGGAGTTGAGACTCGCTGCTTTTTTGTGAGGGCTCATGAACACTTTCAAAAATAAATGGGGTGCTTCAGAAAAACACAGAACAAAGACAAATAACGTTTTTATAAATTTAACAAAACATTTAACCCGAGGAGGATTGACTGAAGCTGTCTGCTGTGGAATTGTTTACAGGGTGAATTTGATTCTGAGCACAATCATTGAGAATTGGACAAAAAATTGAAAGACAGAGTTAATTAAGAAGATACATCATGCTGTTAATAGATTAGGGTGATTGTTCTCCTCCTACAACCCTACAAATCTCAAAGTGGCTCTTTATTATTTTCCCCATTCTGAAGCAATTAAAAACTTGCATTGGTGTAGCCCCTTCAATGTTTGTAAACATTCTAATTTACTTCAACGAAGTATCTTCTATTGAGTTAAAGGAGGAGAGATGATCAAAAAGGTAGATTTTAAGGCATATCTCAAAAGAGGCAGCTAACATTAAGAGACATTAAAGGATAAGGAAAGGCATTTATACAAAGGTACAAATTAGGAGCAGGAGTAGGCAACTCGGCACCTTAAGCATATTTCACGACCCAATAAGATCATGGCTGATTTGATTGGGGCCTGAACTTCACTCTCCCATCTATCCTCAATAACCTTTGATTTCCTTGTTAGTCAAGTGTTTATATGCCTTAAAAATACTTACTCACCCTGTCTCCAATGTTCTCTGGGGAATAAGTTCCAAAGACTCATGACTCTCAGGAAAAAAAAAGTTCCTCCTCACTTTAAATGGGGCATTACATTTTTAAGCAGTTCCCCCTAATTCTAGTCTCTTCCACAAGTGGAACCATCCTTTCAGCATGCACATTGAACAGAATCATCAGAATCTTGCCTGTTTTATTAAGATCACCTCTCATTCTTCTAAAATTGAATGGGTACAGACCCAGTCTGTCCAACCTTTTTATCAACAGATCATCTTCCAATTTCCAGCTATCAGTCAAGTGAAACTTCTGTGAAATACTTTGAACACATCTACATCCTTTGCTAAATAAGGAGGACCAAACTGTAATTATTATTTCAGACGTTGCCTCACCACAATATAGAACTGCAGTAAAACATGCCACTTTTAAATTCCATTCTCCTTGCAATAAATATAAACATTCCATTTGCTTTCCAAATCACTTGCAGATTAATTTTCTGCAATTCATGGATTCTTGCGATTCATTTGGAGGAGCAGTTGAGATGAGGACCAGATGAGCCAGACACAGCAGTGGTAAGAGCAAAACTGGAAGTGAATGGTTGCCACAGAACTTTGTTAAAAGCCTAAGGGTTGAGGTGCACATCACATTCAGTTGGACTGAACCTGGAATGAACAGCAGCAGCACAGCATCTCAATGTAAGCCTGAGGGGTTGAGGTCCAGACTGAATTCAGTTAGAGTGGCAGTGAATCTCAAAAGAACGTGACTAGAATTTGAAAAGCCTGACAAAATTATGTCAGTGTAGAGCTCAGCTAATTAGTGTAGGTAGTGGTAAATGATTTTTCTCCATTAAGAAAGTGTATTTAGAAAAGGTAAAGTTCTAGTTTTTCTTTTCGGGGGGAAAAAAAGAAGTTACTTTAATCATTTTCTAATTGTCTTAAATTTAGAGTCATTGTATGTTAAGTAAAGGTACGGCAGGATAGCTCAGTCCCATATGTTGCACAGCTTGCAATGTGCAGGTGGTCTAAGATGCTCCTGGCACTCTGGATGACCATGTCTGCATGAAATGCCATCACTCTGACCAGCTAGAACACTGCATTTTGGAGTTTTGGCTGGAGGCAATACAATGTGTCCGTAAGGCTGAAAGATACATGACTGGTATGTGTTTTTCATCTTGTCACTGCAGTTTAGGGAAGTGCAGCCAGAGAGGGGAATGGCTGGCTGATCATGGTCAGAAGGAGGGTGGCAGGCAGGTGGTCATGTCAGCTCCAGAATGCCCAGAGATTTTGTGTTAGAAAATGGTAAGGGTGACTGTTCCTTTGGGGACCATTGTCAGAGCCCAGTTGCACAAGGTTGGGAAGGGAAAGGGAGGAAAAGCAAAACTGAAAGGAGACTTCAGGTTGTGTATTGCCTCCCTGGCAGCCTGGATTAATTGTTTCATTGAATAGCTGCAGAGCATTCTGATTGCATGTTTGTGGGGGGAGAGGGGGAGCGGGGAGGTTAATGAGTAGTCAGAGATTGTGGTTCACATTGGTAGAAGGAGGAATGAGGTCCTGCAATAAGAATTTATGGAGCTAGTAGCAAATTGAAAAGCAGGATCTCAAAGGTCATAATCTCTGGATTATTCCTGGTGCAAATATGCTGAAGAGTATAGGGATGGCTGGGCAGAGCAAACGAACGTGTGGCTGAAGAGTTGAGCAGGTGTAAAGGCTTTAGATTTGTGGATCACTGGATTGGTTTCTGGGGAAGGTGGGACCTGCAACACATGCAACACACTGCATCTAAACTGGAATGGGACCAATATCCCTGCTGTGGGTATGGAAATTTCATGAAGCTGTTGGTGGGGGTTTAAACTAATTTGACAGGGGATACAAAATGGAAGTACAATAGTAGGTGATTCACAGACAAAGGTTGAAGAGAAATGGCAAGCAGAGTGTATATAGTCAAGTTAAGGCACAAAGGAGCATGGCAAGACAGGATAGTATTTATTTTAATGCAGGGAATCTTGCAAGTAAAGCAGGTTGGTGCTGATTAACTCATGGGGATAGGACATCATTGTTATCACAGAGACATGTACTGATTGTAATCAGATCAGCCAGACAGATATCATAGAATATGCATTCTCTGACTGGGACTATGAACCTGGTCCAATGAGGGAACCCTGGCTGAGAGATAAGAACAGGATTGTCAAATATCGTGGTCACTTTGAGAGTTGGCTCTGAGGCAGCTGGATCAGTCTCAGACTCTCCACGTGAAAATAAAGGGTGACGTGGTGAAGGGATCAGGCCTCTATGGAGTTATTTCAATATGGTTAAAGAAAGGGCAGGACAGATCAAGATTCTAGGGGATAGAATCTTTGGAATAAGATGGGGGGTGTTGTTGTAAAAGAGAAGGTGGCACCACAATGTTGATCAAGTAGTTAAATATTGCAAGAAGGAATAACTTAAAAGATTCCTCAAATGAGGCCATATTAGTAGAACATAAATCAGAAAGGAGGCAATCACATTGCTGAGAGTGTACTATAGATCTATAAATAATCCACAAGAGATAGGACAGAAATGTGTAAAAGTAGGACAGGAAATTTCAACTTCCCTCGTACTAACTGGAATAGGCAATGTGTAATAAGCCTAAAGGCACAGAATTCTTAAAATGCATCTAGCAAAGTCTTTTAATCAGCACATAACGAGTTCTAAAATAGAGGGAGTAGTACAGGACCTAATCTGAGGGGGAGAGGCCAGACATAGAAGTATCAGTGGGGGAACATTTCAATGACAGTGACCATAATTTAGTCTGATTTAAGATAGTTGTGTAAAAGGACAAAAAAATGACAAGAAATAAATGTTTTTAGTTAGGGGTTAAGCCAATTTTTATACGATAAAACAGGATCTGGCTGAAGTGAACTGGGAGCAGCTGTTTGTAGGAAAGTCTATTTCAAAGGAGTTGAGGTTATTCAGGAAAGGATATAGTGCGAGCACAGGGCCCACATATTCCCATAAAGGTGAAGAGTGGGACCAAAAAATCCAGAGAACCCTGAATGCCTCAGGAATACGGGATTGGCTAAGGATATAAAAGGGAAGCTTTGGCAGATACCAATGACTGAAAACAGTGGAAGATAGAATATACCAAGTACAGAAGGTTAATTAATAAAGAAATTCAGCGAGTTAAGTGGGGCATGATCAAACATTGGCAGGTAAAACAAGTTTTGTTGGTTGATCATGGCTAACAAATGGGTTTGAATGAGGAGGTGATGAGGTATGTAGACAAGGCAGTACAGTTGATGTAGTCTACGTGGACTTCAGTAAGGCTTTTGAAAAGTCTTGTGATGGAGACTGATCAAGAAGGTAAGAGGTCATGGCAAATTTGGCAATTGGATCCAAAATTGGCTTTGTCGCAGGAGGCAGGAGATGATGGTTGAATGGTGATTTATCAGTGGAAGCCTGGATCCAATGGCAAACCACAGGGTTCAGTGCTTGGTCTTTCTTGTTTGTAATGTACATTAATGATCTAGACATGAATGCAGAGATTTAATCAATATGTTTGCAGCTATCATGAAAAATGGTGCTCTAGTAAGTAGAGAGAAGGAAAGCCTTAGACCACGGAATGATACATATGGATTGGTCAGATGGACAGAACAGTGGTAAATGGAATTTAATTCTCAGAAGTATGAGGTAAGCATTTTGTGAGGACTAACAAGATGAGGGAGCACTTGCAGGATCGTAGGACCCCAGGAGGTAGAGAATGCGAATGTCCATAAACCCTTGAAGAGAAAGCTGATCCAGACCTGTTTGAGATATACAAAATTATGATGGGCATAGGTTAAATAGGAAGAAACCTTTTCTCCTAGTAGAGAGGTCAATAAATGAGCCATTGGTTTAAGGTGAAGAGCAGAAGGTTAAGAGGAGGTTTGAGAAATAATGTCTTTACTCAGACAGTGGTGGCTAACTGAAACTCACTACCTGAAAGGATGCTAGATGCAGGAACCATCACAACATTGAAGAAGGATTTAGATGATCACTTGAAGGGCCATAGCATACTAGACCACATGCCAAATGCTGGCAAATAGGATGGCAATAAATATGTACTTGTTTACCAATATGCATATAATGGGTCAAAGGGTTTCTGTGTTGTCAAAATATGACTTTATGTATTAGGATATCCAGATACCTGTGCACGTCCGTATTCAACAATCTCTCTCCATGCTGCTTTTCTGTTCTTTCAACTAAAGTGTTCATATCTCAAGTTCATACCTCCTAAACTTTAGTCTATCTTACTTAACCTATCTATTGCCTTTTGCAGATTCCTCATGTCCTCTTTACAATCACTTTCTAAGTATTTTTGTATCATTAACAAATTTAAAAATTGTATATTTGGTCCCGTTAATTCAAGTCATTTATATAAATTGCAAAGATTTGGACCACCCCCCTCCTGCCAACACTAATTCCAATGGCACACTACTTGTCACATCCTGCCAACACAAAAATGACTCCCTTAAGTTCACCCATTGCTTTTTATTAATAATATATGCTAATATATGACCGTATATGCCATAAGTTCTCAATTTACATGGAAAACTTTGACGTGGATCCTTCCAAACATCAAATGACAATACATTCACTGGTTCTCCTATATCTAATTCCTTAGTACTGATTCAGAGAATTCTGGAAAAAGTTAATCAACTGTGATTTCCCTTTCACTGATCTGTATGATTTGATTATGAATTGCTAACTGCCAAATGTAACATCCTTTATTAGCTGTTAGCATGTTCTCTGTGACAGATCTTAGGTTAACTGGGCTATAGTTCCCTACTTTCTGTCTCTTTCTTCTTGAGTAAGGGCTAAATGGCTGAAAGCTAGCTACCAATGAAAAGGCAAATAAAAGGGAATAATGTATGAAAACATTATAGAGATAGGGAGGGGCAAAGTATTGAAAGAATTTAAATCAAGGTGGTTTTAGACTTGTGATATGTAAAGGTGCTTTGGTGGGGTTTGGAGGGCAATGTTTTTGGGTGAAGGGATTTTCCAGCACAAGATATCAGCCAACCAGTTTGACAACACAGGCAGCACAGAGGCTGAGAAAGTCATGGTGATGTTGAGTATTATCAGCAAACCTGTCTCATGTTATGTTTTGAATGACATCACTGAGCAGCACATAGATGGGAAAAGGGCAGGAGACAAGATGGATCTAATTGACAACCAGTTTATAATCTTAGCTGAAAACAGTTCACTCAACATAGATGGATAATTAAATTTATAGACCTTGCCCACCTCTATGATTCAGTTTAAGATCTTACCTAGTTAAGGTCATGGCAAAACAGGAATTTCATCCACTTAGTACACAGATTTGTAATATGAATAAAAATCCAGTTTCACTATGTGTAGATGGAATTGAACCCATATCCTGCGATCAATAGTCTGGGATACTGGATTACTGGTTAAATCACAATGTCACTACAGTTTCTCTAAGAACTACCTCTCCCAACTTGACCTCACTCTCCAATGACATCTCTGACTTGCCTAAACTGATCCCCACTCCTGATCCAACTACACATCCAGCAAACCACTTTCACACCTTGCCTATTTACCTACGTCTCTTTTATCAACTTACCCATTAGCCCATTTACTCATCTGGCCATTTATCAAATTACCTATCAATTTACTTACTGAACTTACAGCTTCATCCACCTATGCACTTTTCCCATCTTATCCACCTACTCAGTTATCTGCCTATCCATTGACTCGCTCCCCCAATCAAACATTCATCCTCTCACCCTTTCACACATCATTAACTGACACTTAAACTGGACCTTTACATTGACTATATCGCAGCTAGTGCCATAAAAAGAGAATGGGTTCTGACTTTCCCTAGCTCTATTCTCTTCCAATGGTGTTTCCCAATGGATGCTGCATTCTTGGTAGGTTGCTGAGAAAGTACACAGCAGAACTGAGAGCGTGGAATTTTCAAACATTGTGGCAATCTGATTACCATAACTGCTGCATAAATGATCTGCGCTATGAATGTGTTAATGTGAAAGGAAAAGAAATGTAAATTTGAATTCAGCTTTCAAAGCTATGACTTGACATTTAACTGAGAATACTCATGACAATTCTGTTTATTCAACAGTGAAATATATGCAGAATATTTTTATCAGGCTCCACCATAAAGACATGGAAAATGTTGATTTTTCACCACAAGGCTTAATCTTTTCAAAAGGAATTTGCAGGCCCAAAAAAAATTACATTCTGTCTGTTTAATAGATGTCCCCTTTTAGTCAAAATCACTACTTGTTTCAATCAAACACTACAATCAGAGTTTCAACAGTAGGTTTTGGTATTTCAATTTCAGTACAAGCAGATGCTATGAAGCAGAAATGCACATCATACCAAAAATGTCAAGTTCTGATGTTTTGCTGCATTCTTTATAATTCTGACAAGTTAAATACTAAAAATAAATATTTTTCCAAGAATGTCACTTAAGTTGCCCAGTTTCCATGTGAAGCTCTCGGAGGATGTGTAGTCAGTTTATATGATCCAATACAAATTTCGTAGTTTTTTTTTTGACAAATTGAATGTTCTCTTCTGTTACGATCTATTCTCAAGGTCTGTTTCCAGCATTCTAATGTTCCATGATATGTAGTGAAATCTATACCCAGAGCACTGACAAAGCTATAAACTTCAAAAGATTATAAAAGAGGTACATTTTGAAATAACCAATATGATGTTGTGGGGAGAGGTGGGGTTTAAAATTGTGTAGGACTTACAGTATGGATTAAATCCATGTCACTTATTATCTTGCAGGCACTATGGTATATTGGTGCTGCCTGTTTGTTTAAATAACTGCTCTGTGCAACCACCTCTCACCATTCATTGTTTGCACATGCTAATAGGAGGAGCAATGTTGCAAGTTATTAAGCTACTTTAAAAGTTGCCAGCACTGCTTAAAGTATTGTGTATGGAAGAAATGGTCGGTGTAATGGATAAAGCCAGTCTGGGCTGTGTTACGTTGACAATGACCAACATGTGAGACAGTGTGCACCAATATTTTGAGACAATATACTTGATGGCAAAAGTGGAAAGCAGGTGGAGTTGGGGTTAGGAGGCTCTCTAAACAAGTCAGAAGGCAGTTGGAACAAGGAGTAATGCACCAAGAAGATGGGTGTAGTGAAGGAAGAAGTTTAATGAAATTTCAGGAATTGTCAAATGTGCTACTAACTTACCATGAACCTCATTGACTGTTCAAATTGTTATAGCCCTATCATCAGCATACTAACAATCTGACATTCAGTACAGAGCTCTTCAGTTCATATACTTTACCTTCATGTTCACACATTGCACACTGTTGCAAGCTTTGCACCATCAGTTCAGCTTACACAGACTAGAACTATTTGGTCTTGACAGCCATATAGCCAAACATATACTACCGATACTCACTAAAGCACTTGCTTCTTTGTTGCATGAGAAGGTTTTGCAAAGACAGTAGGCAACAACTGAAGGAGAACTGCATCCACATATTGAACCCTCATGGTGGAGTCAGTGATGATTACCATGGGAAGGGCTATCACTTCGGTAGACTCATTGGCTAGCTGAGGTGATCGACAGAAGTGTTGGCCCTTGACTGGAGGAGGACTGTATGGAGCATAAGTCTTTTCTCAGGATGTGAAATGCTTCTGTTTGCCAACAAACAGCTACAGGCCATGTTAAGATGAAATAGTTTGAGGACTGGCCTTCAAGGCCCACAGCTGCTCCAAGGCCATCTGCAGTTTCCCCAATTGGAGGAAGGATGGTAGCCATCCACCAACCATATTTTGGCCACTTTGCAAGTACCTCCATAGGGGAGGCAGCGGCACACATTACATAAGCACTAAGAGAATGCACAAGGACAGTTCATTTATTTTTGTATCTATATCATTGATTCTATAAAAATTAGATCAAAATGTACATTTTGTGGAGTTAGTTTTGTGTCATAGGAAAGATAAAACACAGGACTGCTGATGTATGGCTATCCATAGTAAAGGTTATTGGTTTTGCTCCAAAAAAAAGCCATTCAGTGAGTAACTCCTAATCCCATTATATAACATTGAGGCAAAGTTGTTTGGTGTCCTCCATTTTGTTTTAGGTGTGTGAGATTAAGGCAGGGCAAATGGTGAGGTGTGATTTTCGCAAAGGCAGACCTCCTATCGGATCACGCTTTCATACTGACCAATATTTGACATGACTTTTCTGCGATGTAACTGTATCAGGAGTTTAAATGTATGCTGAGTTTGCAACATTTCAGCTGCTTTCTGAGATTGCAGCAGAGCTTTGTAGTTCATCTCATTTTAAAATGTATAATAAATACCAATTGTGATCCAATTCCATTGGTTTCTTCTTCAACTGGCTTCTTCAAACTAATTTTACAATGCTGGATAATTTTTTGGAGCTACTTTTTGACTTCTTAAAGATTGAGAAGTACTGGGCAACATGAAAGTTTAATTATCCATTTAGAAATGGTAAAAACGCTCAACAAAAACAAACATTTATCCCCTATTTTCTTCAAGTTCCACACATATCCAAGTAGTTTGTTAGAGTCAAGAAATATCAGTGAGTGTTGGAGATGATTATATTTATATAAACCAGTTAATTGCATTAACCCTTTCACTGTCAGTACTCCCTTGAAATATGAATTCTTGCCTTTATTGCACACAACTCAAAGTATGGTTTATCAAACTCTATTTTTATAATTATCGTGTTGTGTGAAAAACTGCATAAACTCTCAACTGGAATTTACCTCTGTCTACTCACTCCCCGAACTATCTTGATCTACACTTTCTGGCAAGGACTCCATTCAATTGTTACAGTTTCTCTGTCTCCCTTACATCTGTTCTGATTCTGTAACTTCACACGTCACTGCTTCTGAGATGTCATCTCATTCTTCAACCAAGGATTCGCTTCAAACATAGTCAACCAGTCTAACCCATTTACCATACTTCTGCTCTTACTCCTTCCTCTTCCTCCCTAAACTAGAATGAGGATTTCTTGACTTCACATACCAACTTACTTTCTTCCACAATTAATGGCTTTGTTCTCCTAAGTCAAGCAATATCACCACCAAAGACATTTTCAACCTCAGCATTTGAGGGAGCCTTTCCCTCTGCGACACCCTGGTCCACTCCTTAATCATCTCCAGGACTTCATTCCCTATGGAACCTTTCCATTTAAGTACAGGAGATGTAACAACTCCCCTCTCACCTCCTACTATCAGCTCTATACATCAGATGACTACATGTTAATTGGATGATCATTTGACCACTCTTTTTTAGTCTGTAAATGCATCTTGAGCCTCTGATTGCTTGCCACTTTAATTCTCTGTCCCACTGCCAATCTACACCTGTGCCTTTAGGCTCCCAAACTGCTCAAAAGATTCTCAAAGAGCCGCACTTCATCCTTGAATTAGACACTTCATAACTTTTTGGAATTAATAATGTGTCTGGAATGAAAACAAAATCAGAAGTTAATGGAACCCAGCCGGTCAGGGTTCTGAAGGAGGGTGACCTGACTCTTTATGGGTGACCTCATCCATAAAACAACTTTGAGGTATGAAGGCCCATGGTCAATGTTCCTGCCTTGTCAATTAAGGCCCTTATGTATGCAAGTAATAACAACTTAAAGGCTGTAATCGACCTGGGCTGTGATTACTTCACCTCCAGGTGAGATGAGAAAGAATTAGTCTACCAAAGTGGTAAACTAGTGCAGGCATACTGTCTGTTTAGTGGGATCTCAATCTCCTTTGTTTTGTGCAAAACTGAAATAATGGACGTTGGACAAGGGTTAGCCTCTGGGAGCCCAACCCCAGCCTTCACTTCATATTCTCCTATCTAGTCGTCTTGTGACTCCCAATCCAGTAACCCCAATCCCACGTAGCACCTACATTTCTCAGTGGTGATCCTAAGTTTTACAAGGAAAAGGTGGAGATGTCCTAGCAGGAGCCATGGTCTCTCATCGTACTTCACAGTTCTGGAGACAGGGAATGCTGGTTGACTAAAGAAATTGAGGGTTTGGTTAAGAAAAAAGGAAGCATATGTCCGGTATAGACAGGATAGATCCAGTGAATACTTAGAGTATAAAGGAAGTAGGAGTATACTTAAGAGGGAAATCAGGAGGGCAAAAAGGGGACATGAGATAGCTTTGGCAAATAGAATTAAGGAGAATCCAAAGGGTTTTTACAAATATATTAAGGATAAAAGGGTAACTAGGGAGAGAATAGGGCCCCTCAAAGATCTGCAGGGCGGCCTTTGTGTGGAGCCACAGAAAATGAGGGAGATACTAAATGAATATTTTGCATCAGTATTTACTGTGGAAAAGGATATGGAGGATATAGACTGTAGGGAAATAGATGGTGATATATTGCAAAATGTCCATATTACAGAGGAGGAAGTGCTGGATGTCTTGAAACTCATAAAGGTGGATAAATCCCCAGGACCTGATCAGGTGTAACCGAGAACTCTGTGGGAAGCTAGAGAAGTGATTGCTGGGCCTCTTGCTGAGATATTTGTATCATCGATAGTCACAGGTGAAGTGCTAGAAGACTGGAGGTTGGTAAACGTGGTGCCACTGTTTAAGAAGGGCGGTAGACAAGCCAGGGAACTATAGACCGGTGAGCCTGACCTCCAGTGGTAGGCAGGTAGTTGGAGGGAATCCTGAGGGACAGAATGTACATGTATTTGGAAAGGCAAGGACTGATTAGGGATAGTCAACATGGCTTTGTGCATGGGAAATCATGTCTCTCAAACTTGATTGAGTTTTTTGAAGAAGTAACAAAGAGGATTGAGTGCAGAGCAGTAGCTGTGATCCATATGGACTTCAGTAAGGCATTCGACAAGGTTCCCCGTGGGAGACTGATTAGCAAGATTAGATCTCATGAAATACAGGGAGAACTAGCCATTTGGATACAGAACTGGCTCAAAGGTAGAAGACAGAGGGTGGTGGTGGAGGGTAGTTTTTCAGACTGGAGGCCTGTGACCAGTGGAGTGCCACAAGGATCAGTGCTGGGTCCTCTACTTTTTGTCATTTACTTAAATGTTTTGGATGTGAGCATACGAGGTACAGTTAGTAAGTTTGCAGATGACACCAAAATTGGAGGTATAGTGGACAGTGAAGAGGGTTACCTCAGATTACAACAGGATCTGGACCAGATGGGCCAATGGGCTGAGAAGTGGCAGATGGAGTTTAATTCAGACAAATGCGAGGTGCTGCATTTTGGGAAAGCAAATCTTAGCAGGACTTATACACTTAATGGTAAGGTCCTAGGGAGTGTTGCTGAACAAAGAGACCTTGGAGTGCAGGTTCATAGCTCCTTGAAAGTGGAGTCATAGGTAGATACGATAGTGAAGAAGGTGTTTAGTATACTTTCCTTTATTGGTCAGCGTATTGAGTACAGGAGTTGGGAGGTCATGCTGTGGATGTACAGGACATTGGTTAGGCCACTGTTGGAATATTGCGTGCAATTCTGGTCTCCTTCCTATTGGAAAGATGTTGTGAAACTTGAAAGGGTTCAGAAAAGATTTACAATGATGTTGCCAGGGTTGGAGGATTTGAGCTATAGGGATAGGCTGAATAGGCTGAGACTGTTTTCCCTGGAGCATCGGAGGCTGAGGGCTGACCTTATAGAGGTTTACAAAATTATAAGGGGCATGGATAGGATAAATAGACAGTCTTTCCCTGGGGTCAGGGAGTCCAGAACTAGAGGGCATCGGTTTAGGGTGAGAGGGGAAAGATATGAAAGAGACCTAAGGGGCAATTTTTTTCACGCAGAGGAATGAGCTGCCAGAGGATGTGGTGGAGGCTGGTACAATTGCAACATTTAAGAGGCATTTGGATGGGTATATGAATAGGAAGGGCTTGGAGGGATATGGGCCAGGTGCTGGCAGGTGGGACTAGATTGGGTTGGGATATCTGGTCGGCATAGACGGGTTGGACCGAAGGGTCTGTTTCCGTGCTGTACATCTCTGATTGGACAACAGGTCCCAGTGGACTAACTTCCGGGTCGAGTTTCTCAATTCTGTTTGGCTTTCCAATTAATGGAAGATCCAAAGGGATTTCTGACCAAAGTAAACCAAGTGTTTATCTCCAGGAAACTCTTGCTTTTGAATTTAGTTTGGAAGAGAAAAAATGCTATTCTCGGTTGGCCCTGATGTTCAGTTTGCTGTCTATTCTGCTACTTGTTTCCTGATTCAATGTGGACTGACAGTAATCATGAGCCCACTAATAAATACCATATTGAAGGCAATTCCACATCTATCCTTTCTGTTCCCATTTCAAAGAGTTTACCAAGTCTTGTCATGTTATTGTCCCTTTAATATCTTATGCTGATTATTCTTTATATTTGTAGCATTTATATGCTTTTCTGTTACATTTTGCATATAGATTCTATTATCTTTCCATTACTGCTATTAAGCCAATTGATCTATAGTAATCTGGGTTTATTTATCTATTTTTAAATGTAGAAATCATAGTAGCTGTCTACGGGTTCTCTGGTACTATTCTGTTTTCTTAGGTTTTTAATACAGAAATGATAAGCAAGTCTTTGCTATGTCTGTGCATTTTAAAAATAGAGAAATGTGATTATCAATTATTAATTTCATTAATTTCCCCTTTTTTCTTATATACTTTTACTCACTATATGAGTAAAACTGTAAATAAAACAGAAGTCACTGCTTATAAGTTTTGCTCTATATTTTTCCTTAACTATTGGAATATCTTCAATAAACTTTACATATAGAGAAAGTATGACCATGAAGTCATAATAGTTACATAATAGTTTTATTGTGTATACACTAAATTCTATCAGATCAAGTTCCATTGTTCATAATTTTAATGGATGTGCTAACCTATTTGAAATCAGTAGGTTACATTTCCATTAAAATAGTAATTTAAAACAAAGATGTTATGTGTTAATACAATAACATTTCAGAGAGCAATTTTCCAAAACTGTCTTTAAAAACATAATATGAACATATTACAGTAGTAGTTGAAAATTGAGAATTGATTTTTCTACAGAGAAAATATAGCACTCCCTTAGTCTTAAGAGTTGGGTGATTATAACCACCTTACAGTCATAGAGTTATATAGCCCAGAAACAGATCCTTTAGTCCAAATCATCCATGCTGACCAGATATGTTTAACTGATCAAGTCCCATTTGCCAGCATTTGACCCATATCCCTCTCAGCCCTTTCTGATGAAGAGCTTATGCCCAAAATGTTGACTGTCCTGCTCCTCGGATGCTGCCTGACCTGCTGTGCTTTTCCAGTGCAACATTCTGACTCTTCCTATTCATATACCCATTCAGATGCCTTTTAAATGTTATAATTGCACCCCCTCCATCACCACCTCTGGCAGCTCATTGTATACACGCAACACCTTCTGCATGAAAAAGTTGCCCCTCTGGTCCCTTTTTTTATAAATTTTTTACCTCTCACATAAACCTATGCCCTCTAGTTTTAGATTCCCCTACCATGGGAAAATGACCTTAGCTATTCACCCTATCTTTGCCCTTCATGATTTTATAAACCTCTATAAGGTCACCTCTCAGCGCCTCACACTCCAGGGATAAAAGCCCCAGCCTATTCTGCCTCTCCCTATAGCTCTAACCCTCTAATACAGGCAACATCCTTGTAAATCATTTCTGAACCCTTTCAAATTTCACAACATCTTTCCTAAAGTGTAGAGACCAGAATTGAATGCAGTATTCCAAAAGCAACCAATGTCCTGTGCAACTGCAACATGATGTCCCAAATTCTCTAGTCAATGCTCTGACCAATGAAGGCAAGTGCCAAATACCTCCTTCACCACCCCGTCTACCCTTGACTCCACTTTCAGTCTCATTGTTCGGCAACACTCCCGAGGGTCTATCGTTAAGTGTATAAGTCCTGCTCTGATTCGCCTTACCAAAATGCAACACCTCATATTTATCTAAATTAAACTCCATCTGCCACTACTCAGCCCATTGGCCCATCTAATCAAGATCCCATTGTACTCTGAGATAACGTTCTTCACTGTTCGCACCATCACCAATTTTGGTATTCAGCAAGATTGACTGGAAACAGATTTTTAAAGTGAAATGGTGCTTTTTTTTTGATTTCCTACATATTTATGACTTTTACCTGATACTTGAATCTCTGTAATCTTTTCTCGGCCTATAATCCTGAGAGCTCTGGAATCCTGCACATTTTGGTTCTTGCACATCCTCTGGTTTGATAATTACACTCTTTTTGTAGTCATCCTTTAAGCTATATAGGTCCTAAATTCTGAAATTCTTCCCTACAATATTTTCATTCTCTCTAGTAAGCTTCTCCTTGAAGGCATTCTTTAAAATGTCCTATTGGGTCACATAATATCTTGTTTTCTGCTTGGTGTCAAATTTATTTGATCTCAGTTCTGTGAAGTGCCTTGGGATGTTGTACAATGGTAAAGACACTATATAAATACAAGTTACTATTAAAATCTCACAACCATTCTAATATATACAAAAACGTATTCAAAATATACACATGGTGTTACAAATTTTATGTACACTAAACAGACAAAAACCTAAAACATGCTTATAAATTTTGATAATTGAGATAAAAGCAAACATAAAAGTGCATCACGTCCATGAGTTAAACTTACAATTTTCCAATAAATTAAGCATTAATTCCCAATTGTAGTAACTTCCTTTTTTCCATAATTTTTATAGGTCACATTTTTAAATGTGGAAATTGACCCTCTGTAAAGTGGATTTGTGCCCTGAAAATATAATGATACATTATGAAGTAACAGAAATTTATGCACTTACTTATATCAAATTAACCCATTATAAGTGAATTCCTCAATTGCCATGGCAGGTTTATAGCACACTTGGTATTTATGACTTTCTTTTCATTGTCATTTCAACTGATTGTAACGCCATGTCAATGGGAATAATAATCACAAACCTAATCTGAAAGTTACAATTATCCATGTTCATTTAACAACTAATAGCATATTTCCATTCTACCCATAAGCTTTATCTATCCTGCTTATTAGTATTACAAAATATGTATTGCATCTCTCAATTTCTTAGGCTTTTACATATTTGCTGTCTATATTAAATTCAAAATGGAAATTAACAGTAAGACATTATATAATTTTAAATGCATACCGTTTGCCACTTAGCTTTTGCTCGTTCTGCTTCAAATTTGGCCACTTCTTTGCGATCATGAATGGATATAAACATCTTCCAGATACTGAGGATAACCAAACCGACCACAAGGATTGCCAAAGATATTCCCAAAACTATCATCATTACATTTGGAGGCAAGGGGCATTCTGTAAAAAGAAAACAATATTTCAATGTGTAAGAATTGTTAAGATGCAGGATGTTTATTTTTGTGCTGAAGTGGTCATTAAACATAAGAGTTAATGACAGAGAGTGGGAAATCAAAGTGAAATGTAATGTTGGATGCAGTACACTGTCATCATACCGATGTAGTGTAAGTCTTATTGCATCACTTATTACTTAAAGATTATGGTGAATTACTATATGTACTCATGTAAAAGCCAACCCTAGACTGTCAATGCCAAAAATGTCAGAACCAAAGTATAATTCAGGAGATGTTAATGTTACTTTGTGTATACTTTTAATAAAAATGAGCACCAGTAAATGTGTAAAACATTTCTATATTTCAGTTTTGCTTTTATTTATTCAAATTTTTAGAGTTCAAATTACAGACAATAATTAATACAAATTATTTTATTGTTTTAATTTAATTCATTATGTTTCAATTTTTTAAAATTTGATTTAGGCCCAACTCAAATATGCATATCAACCACATCATCTTTGATCTGAAATCTTGGTCTGAAACATTCACCTTTTTACATGTATATATGCAATAGTTTCCTGAACTAACCAATACTGATATTACTTTTTATATCTGAAAAACACCAGCTGTGAATAGGCAGGAATTGTCTCTGATAATTAAGGCTGCCAATTCTGGTTGTACATATTTCTGAATCACAATCTCCTGATGTCAATGTCTCCACCCTCACACTTCTGGGTAGCCACATCACATGTCTGATTTCATGGTGCTTTCCCGCCATGCCAAAAGTAAAAACATAGACTTTTTGTTTCCCAACTGAATGATTCACAGAATCATCGAATCCCTACAGGGTTGAAGCAGGCCATTCAGCTCAAGTCCACACTGATC
Organism: Chiloscyllium plagiosum; assembly: GCF_004010195.1. Taxonomy (NCBI): domain Eukaryota; kingdom Metazoa; phylum Chordata; class Chondrichthyes; order Orectolobiformes; family Hemiscylliidae; genus Chiloscyllium; species Chiloscyllium plagiosum. Next base: position 59,772,010 of record NC_057716.1, read on the forward strand.
CTCCGAAGACCATCCCTCCCAAACACCCCCCCCTTAAACCCTGCATTCCCCATGGCTAATCCATTCCGCCTATAAATCCCTGGATACTAAAGGCAATTTAGCATGGCCAATCCACCTAAACTGCACACCTTTGGCTCGTGGGAGGAAACCAGAGCACCCGGAGGAAACCCAGGTAGAAACAAGGAGAATGTCTGTGGTGTTTGCACAGTCGCCTAGGGGTGGAATTAAACCCAGGCCCTTGGTGCTGTGGGGCAGCAGTGCTAACCACTGAGCCACCATGCCACTCTATTTTTGACTGTTAGTCATGAAATCTTTTTTCCCCTATATCAGATTTCCTACAAATATGTTTGCACAATATTTTCATTGTTTCTATAACCATTTTCCTGATTGCTCTCAGTAATGTTTTAGACATTAATCTTTTGCTCCTGGAGATGAAAAGGAAATCCTTGAGCCTGAACAATTCTTATAAGAAAATCAGCCTGATTAGTTGAAGATGTACTTGATCAGGAGAAGAGATGATGTTGATGCGTGTCATAGTTAGGCATTCATTCTCTCAGCAATAAGATTTCCTGAGTGTCAAAAATAGTTGGTACCATTTCTGATTAACATGATTTGCTGCCTTGATTCTGAATTTGATTGACAATTCTCTGCTAAAAAGCTATCTGATCCTGGTAATAACTTTGGATAGCCTGTTAATTCTTTAGTCAATGCACTTTACTCATGGGTATCGGATATCCAGATCACTGGGGTGATGGGGCACTATGCACTAATTGTCTATTTTCATACAAACATAGATATAAAGCATCTGGCAAGAGACTGGGACTTATTTTTCTGTCAGTTCAGGAAACCAGTTAATGTTCCAGTGAATGTTAAGTCATTTATTGATATCTAGAATTAAATTCTAGATTTTGTTTCACATCTATACAATTTTAATCCTTATAATAAATATTTTATTAAAATTGAGTTACAGAATTTAATATTGTACTGTTTGCTAAATAAGAGATTTAAAGGACACAAGCTTGGCAGTACTGTTGCAAATGAGAGTTTATTATTTATCTTATGCACACTGCCTTGCATATTTCATGCAAAATAAGCAGGCTTGTCTATGCAAGCTAACTATTTCTCAAGAACAAATGGAGTTGGAATAAAGGTTGAACCGTAAAACATATAATGTTGTAGTACTAGGACCAGAAATTTAAAGTGATTTCCTTTTATAACTATTGTATTTGATGCCCAACATTAGATCTCACGTTGTTACTGACTGTAATCTGTGGACTGCAGCATAGCCTTAAAATATAACTTCCTAAATACGGCTGCACTTAACATCACCTGTCCCTTCAAGGCAATAGGTCACTGAAATTCTATGGGCAAATGATCTAAATACACTAGTATTAAATGACTGATTCTTTTCTCCTTTTATGATTGCTTTACATTTATGTTTAAAAAATGGTATGTTAAAAAATTATGCTTGGAGTGTCAGAGTATCACACCAGACATACAGCTTTTCTATCCCTAATGTATGAAGTACATGGGTTTGAGAGAGGGACATTTTTTTAGAAACAAGAGTGTGGTGCTGGAAAAGCACAGCCAATCAGGCAGCATCAGAGCAGCTGGAAAATCAATGTTTTGGGCAAAAGCCCTACGTCAGGCTTTTACCCGAAACATCAATTTTCCTGCTCCTCGGATGCTGCCTGATCAGCTGTGCTTTTCCAGCACCACACTCTTGGCTCTAATCTCCAGAATCTGCTACTCACTTTCGCCAATTTGTTAGGAAGCCAAGCAGTTGTGTAGAGAATGCAGTATGGTTATGAAATAGAACAGGCAGGTGAGGTAGGAGCTAAAAAATAATTGACGAGGACAAGAGGCACAGTTTAAATCAATTGCAATTGTGAATTGCACATGACACAAAGATAGCAGGAATGTATGTTGTGAAACTAACATAACCAGGATAAAAAAGTACAAACTAGGAAGAAGAATAGTCCATTTAGCCTTTAACTCCGCTCCACCATTTATTGGACCATGACTGGCCTTCTAATTCAATACTGTAGTCTGGTTTTCTCCTCTTGATGCTCTTAATCTAGAAATTTATCTGTTTCTTTTCAGGATATATTCAGTGATTTAACCTCCATAATTGCAGACTGATGATGGATAAAGTGAATTGGTAAAATTTTAGAAGATGCAGTACAATGTAGGGAAATGTTAAGTTGCTCACTTTCCAGAAACAATAATTGTAAAGTACTACTTAAACATTGATCAGCTGCAGAACTCTAAGGTACTGAGGGAACTGGGTGTTCCTGTGTATGAGTCATAAATGGATAGTATGTATACGGCAAGTGATTAAGAAGACTAATGGAATGCTTTACTTTAAAAGAAGAGGACTTGAACAAAAACATAAGGGTGTTCAGTACACAGGGCATTTGTGAGACCACATCTTTATAGTGCGGTGAAGAAGGCATATGGCGTACTGGCTTTTATTGGTAGAGGAATTGAGTTCCAGAGCCCTGAGGTCATGTTGCAGTTGTATAAGACTCTGGTGCGGCCGCATCTGGAGTATTGTGTGCAGTTTTGGTCGCCATACTATAGGAAGGATGTGGAGGCACTGGAACGGGTGCAGAGGAGGTTTACCAGGATGTTGCCTGATATGGAAGGAAGATCGTATGAGGAAAGACTGAGACACTTGGGGCTATTTTCATTAGAGAAAAGAAGGTTTAGGGGTGACTTGATAGAGGTGTACAAGATGATTAGGGATTTAGGTAGGGTTGACCATGAGAACCTTTTTCCACGTATGGAGTCAACTATTACGAGGGGGCATAGCTTTAAATTAAGGGGTGGTTGGTATAGGACAGATGTTAGGGGTAGATTCTTTACTCAGCGAGTTGTGAGTTCATGGAATGCCCTGCCAGTAGCAGTGGTGGACTCTCCCTCTTTATGGGCATTTAAACGGGCATTGGATAGGCATATGGAGGATAGTGGGCTAGTGTAGGTTAGGTGGGCTTGGATCGGCACAACATCGAGGGCCGAAGGGCCTGTACTGCGCTGTATTCTTCTATGTTCTATGTTTATACTGTGTACAGATTATTTAATGAAGGATACAAATGCATTGGAGGTGGTTCGGAGGAGGTTTATTAGAATATCTGGAATGAGTGGAATAAACACAAAGTGCTAGAGAATTTCAAGTCTGATATGACACTCCTCTAGAATTGAAATCTGTTGCAAAATGGTAGTTGTTATACTTTCATTAGAGTGAGGGGAACAGGTGGTGCAGAGGCCCTGTGCAAAAGACAAAGAGGTCCACATTGTGGTGAACAAGAAACAGATGCAATATGGGTGTAAACTAAAGTGTGGTTGGGAAAAAGATGGGTCTTCTCTGCTGTGAACAAAGTAAACAAGGTGGATGGGGGGAGAAAAATGTAAGAAAAATGAAGGATAGATACTATGCGAAGTTGAGAGATTCAACATTGAGTTCTAGAGGCTGTTAAGTGCCTCAGAGATGTCATTCCTAAATCCTGTCTTGTGCTTTGTTGGAACATTGCAGCAGCCCAAGACAGAAATGTTTGCATAAAGAGGAGAATGATTTATTGAAATAACAAGCAACTGGGAAGTGTTGGTCATTCCAATAGACAGAGTGGAGGTGTTCTGCAAAACGATCACTCAGGCTGCATTTCATCTCATCAATATAAAGGAGACCGTATTGCAAACAATGAATACTTTAAACTAAATGAAAAGGACAAATGACTCCAGAGTCTGACTAAATAACATCTGTCCTCAATTTTTCTGACATTTTTCTTTGCCCTTCCCACTCCACTCACTGCCTTATCTTTTTACAGTTCCTTTCTGACTTGGTTTTGCATAGTCTTTAACATGGTGGACATCGACAGGATGTTTACTGTTGTGGGTGGGTCCAGAAAAAGAAGAACCTGCTTGAAAACCTAGAGCTTGCCCTATTAGGACAGAAATGAGGATTTTTTTTTTCTGCTCTGGGTGAGGCTTTGGAACTCTCAGCCTCAGAAGGCAGTGGTGAGAGGGTCACTGAATATTTGTAAGGCAGAAGTAGATAGATTCTTATTAGTCAAGACAATCAAAGGTTTTTAGGGACGGATGAGAACATGGTATTCAGAACACAAGCTAATTAACTATGATTTTATTGAACATCTGAGTAAGTTGAGGGACAGAATGGCCTACATCTGCTTGTCATTCATATGTTTTTAACATTAGAGAGGGATTTGTTAGGTTATTTTAAAAAGTGTAGACAGGGGTTCATTATCTGATACCTGCAAATGGTAAGTTTTAGGCCTGTGATAAGTTGAGCTAGTGATTTGCATTTATTAACTAATTGACTGGATAGATATTAAGAGGAAATTGGTGCTTGTAAATCATGTTTTTAATTAGAAATATGGATGAATTGGTGGTAAAACAGAGGTAGCTAATAGCATCTCTGCACAGAAAAAAAGAAAAATGTCAAGTGAAAACCAGTGGGACTGGTGTGTATAGAAAGAGCGGTATGATTGAGTAGTTCATAAACTTTGTCCATGGACAGATTGTCTTGGTTTCTGTTTCACTAACTGGCCTGGATCCAGACTGACAATGGAGGACAATCTGGGGCAAAAGCACTTATGAAAATGATAAGAATCTTTGGAACTGAAGAAGGGTCAGTGAACTCGAAACATTAACTTTGCTTTCTCACCACAGATGCTACCAGACCTGCGGAGTGACTCCAGTAATTTCTGTTTTGTTTCTCACGGATGTTGTCAAGCTTTTTGAGACTTATTGTAACCACATCGAAGCAAGTGGAGAAATTCAATCCCACTGAAAACAAAGTGCCAGAGATGACAGCGGGTCATGCAACATCCATGGAGAGAAAGGAAGCAAACGTTTCGAGTCTAGATCACTCTTCTTCAAAGCTGAAGTGTGGAGGGGGCAGCAGTTATGCAATAGTGGGGAGTGGAGGTGGTTGGATTGTTGTGGAAGAAAGGATGTTGATAGTTCAGATTAAGTGATCGGAATGTGAGAAAGGCAGAAAGTGTATCTAACTGCCCGACTAAGAACATACAGTCCCAATGAAGTGGGGGGGAGGATTGAGAGATTGATAGAGAATGTAACAAGCACAGCAAAAAGAGAAGGAATGGGTTCACAGTTTGAAGGTGTTGAACTCCATATTGAGCCCCAAAGGTTGTAAACTGCCTAGTTTGAAGATTAGATGTTGTTCCTCCAGTTTATGCTGTGATTTGCTAGAGCATCTAAGGAACACTACATTATTCTTCAAATCGAGCTTAAAAGATTTCTCTACAGGCATTACTTTATATCCACAGATTCAACAAAACACTCAAGCACAGCAATTGTTTATTTACTTGGAAAAGGCAGAGAAGGATTCAAATGGGAAAAAAACAAGTGAAACAGATGGAGTTATTTATTTCTGTTTCTTTGTCTATATTCTTTGTCTATATTCTTTTGGAAAATTGGCAGCAGACAGCAAAATCGCTGATGTATTTCAAATGAATGGACAATTTCATGGGTAAGCTGGAATATTGTTTAGCCTTTTTTTGTTAGAAATTGGATTTGCCAGTTACATTTGTTGTGCTCACTGTGACTGAGAAGACAATACCTGACTGAAATATGTGGAAAAATTTGTTTTCCATTCTGTTCCTTGCTAATGTTTGTTGTGATGGTTGATTATTGAGAGAAGTTTTCTTTAAATTGTCATTATTAGTAATTATCAGTACTAGCTTTTGCTCACAATGTGTTAATTAGTATATTCACTGTCTGTTCTCCAGGAATTTGTTGTTGTTAATCAAGAAGACATTTCAGCTAATCAATGGCAATGGGACTTGGAGAAATGCTGCTTAAATGTGATACAGCATGTGACAGACACAACTTGTACAAAGTGCAGGATTCATATATGTTAGAATTTGCTATATTTTCATTTTCCAGCCATAACATGCAAATATTTTCAGCTCCATACTGGAATGTGACATATGATGTACATATGGTGTTGTGTGAGTCATAGAAATGTACAGCATTGAAACAGCTCTTTCGGTCCAACTTGTCCATGCCGACTAGATATCCTAAATTAATCTAGTTAAAAATCACAACACCAGGTTATAGTCCAACAGGTTTAATTGGAAGCAGTGACTTTCAGAGCGCTGCTCCTTCATCAGATGGTTGTGGAGTACACAATTATAAGATATAGAATTTATTTGCTATCAATTCTGTGTCTTACAATTGTGTACTCCACAACCACCTGATGAAGGAGCAGCGCTCTGAAAGTTAGTGCTTCCAATTAAACCTGTTGGACTATAACCTGGTGTTGTGATTTTTAACTTTGTGCACCCCAGTCCAACACCGTCATTTCCTAATCATAATTTAATCTAGTACCATTTGCCAGCATTTGGCCATATACCTCTAAACCCGAATATTTATCAACTCATGTAGATGCCTTTTAAATATTATATTTGTCCCAGCCTCCACCACTTCCTTTGACAGCTCTTTCTTTACACGCACCACCCTCTGCATGAAAAAAATTGCCTGAGGGTCCCTTTTAAATCTTTCCCCTCTCACCCTAAACCTATGCCCTCTAGTTCTGGTCTCACCCACTTACTATCCTCCATCATCACTTGTGCACTTATTTAAATTATCTGCGATAGCCATTCCTTCAAAGCAAATCTACGGGAAACTATAAACCCCTAAACCCTCTCCAATCATCAGTTCGTATTTAGGACTTTGGCAATTCTCAAAGCAAATTGGGACTGGGGTTTTCAGAAATATTGGGAATATTTGGTAAGAATTTGCAGCTGATCTGATTTGTGAACCATCGATAATAAGCTTGTAGGGGCGGAGTGGACATCCCAGTGGTGCAGTGGTAGTGTCCCCACCCCTGAAGCAAGAGGCCTGGGTTCAGGACTCACCTGCTTCAGAGCTGTTGAAGTTGATTGGAAAAATAGATTAAATTTAAACAAATAAGACTGTAAATTCCTTTTGTGGCACAGTGGTAGTGCCCCTACCCTTGGACCAGGTTCAAGTCCCACATGCTCCAGCATTGTGTAATAATATCTCTGAACAGGTTGATTTAGAAAAATAGGTTAGATTTTTTAAAAAATTGCAGATTTGTGAGACTAATGAATTAGGAGTACAGAAGGGTTGAGCTTAGAAAGGGAAAGATTTTTCCAGATATTTTTGTCACATATTTTGTATATTTCTCAAATAATAAATATGAATGTCAAGGGATCTCTTTTAAAGCCTTGATTTTTCATGACATAAATCATGAAAATTTGTGCCATAAATTAGCACAACCATAAAACAGCAAAACAAAAATTCAGCTTTATTTCTAGAGAGTGGTAACATTTAAAAGTAAAGAAATTATGTTCAGGCTGTATCAAACCTCGGTTAGATTACCATTGTCACATTGTGTGCTATTCTAGTCACCATATTTTAAAAAAAGATATAGAGGCACTGGAAATGGTGCAGAATTTTGTAGAACTAATATCATAAATTTGTGGGTATAAATAATTGACAGCTTCAGCTCTTTGTTCTTGACAAAAATCTAGGGGTGTGACCCTCAATAGAGGTATTTTAAAACATGAAAGGTTTTGATTGCATACAAACAGAGAGAATGCTTCCTCTTTGAGGAACAACATAAGGCTTGTCACCAAGACATCTAATGGACAATTTAGAGGGAACTTCTTACCTCTGGTTGAAGTTAAGAATGTGGAACCATGCAGAGTCTTTGAAGTGATCATAGATAGTAAAGATTTATTTGAGGGAAAGCAGGACAAGCTTATGAGGGAGAAGAAAATAGACTGTTGTGATGATAGATTTAGGAAAGGAGATGTGGGAGGTTGTGGTGAAAGGTGGTTTGGATGGAGTTTAAACAGGCATGAGTTCTTGGGTCAAATAGCCTATTTCTGTTCTGTATATCCAAAGCAATCCAATGTCATCCTGTGACTTGAATATACAACTCTATCCTTCCAGTTAGGTTCTCAAAGATCAATATGCTAGGAAGTACAATAAATTATGTTGATGGGAGCAGGAAGCTTTAAAATATACAGGATACAGTATGGATCCAAAAGTGATGATAAATTGGAGTATCTTTAAGTGATTGGAAATTAGTAACTGTGGAAGAGCAAAGAAGTTCAAATATGTACATCCCTAAAAAGCATCTGTACAAAAATAATCTTAGGCTAATGGGTTGTTACTCTTTATATCAAAGAAATTGGAGTACAAAGGAAAGGAAGTTATGTTTTATGTGTGCAGAGATCATCTGGAGTACTCTATTTAGATCTGGGCATCAAACCTCAGGAAGAATATTTCAGTCTTGGAGGGGATGTAGCTCAGATTCACCAGAATGACACTCTGATTAAAAGCATTTATTTGAGGACAGGTCATAAAAACTTAGTTGAAAGAAATTTTATTTTATAATAATGTCAAAGATGGCTTCATTGAAGCATTTAAAATGTTTAAGATGAACTACTTCTATTTGTGAAAGAAGCCAGAACTAGAGGACACAACCTGTAAATTAAAGTAAGGTTTTTATGAGGGAGCTCCCATTTTACTGACATAGAAGTACAAATCTGGAATACTTTCCCTCCTAAAGACTGTAAATGCTGATTATGTGAAATTTCGAAGATTGCCATTGACACTGTTTTATTAGACCATAAGATCGTAAGAAATAGGGACAGGAGCCAGCTGTTCATCCCTACAATCCCACTGCACCATTCAATAGGATCATGGCTGCTCTAACATTCCTGATATCCACTCTTCTCCATTTTCCATGTAACCCTTGATTCCCCTATTGATCAAAAATCTATCTGTTCCAGCCTTTTCCTATGTAAGGACTCTGTCCCCATAGCTTTTTGTGGCAAGGAGTTCCAGAGACACTCAAGACTCTGAGAGAAGAATTTCCTCCTTGTCTCAGTCTTAAACGGACAGTATGCTCTCTGGCCCTATATTCTCCCATGATGGGAAGTATCCTCTTAGTATTTACCCTGTCAAGTCACTTAAGAATCTTATGTCTCAATGAGATCACCTCTCGTTCTTCTAAACTCCCAGTGAGTAGTCTCTCAAATTGTTTAGCCTTTGCTCATAAGGTAATCCTTCTATAACCAGGGATTGTCCTACTGAATCTTCTCTGAATTGTCTTCAGTAAAATGATGTCCTCTTAAATAAGGGGACCAAAATTGCTCACCGCACTCCAGATATGGTCTCACCGCGAACATCTAGTACACTTGCAGTAAGACTTCCTCATGCTTATACTCCACCTCCTTTAAAATAAGGTTCAGCATTCCATTACCATTAGTTAGGTGAGGTTATCAATGGATAAGGATCAAAGTCAGGGAAGTGGAGATAAGATGTAACTGGAGTCAATTTAAGGGACTGAATGGTCTGTTGTTCTTAAATTCCTTATCTGATGGCTCATACTAACTTCATAAAATTCTGTAAGAAGTTACATTGTCATCTCACTTGCCAGTTGGGATCAGTAATTTTTAAAAAATAATTAATTTTATTGTCAGCATAATTCTTCACTGGTCCCATCAATGAAATTAAGTTATTTTTGAATGCTCAGTATTTAATTTGAAGTACTTAATTTGAAATCAACCAGATTATTCCACAACCTAACAGGTTGCTAAGTCTTGCCTTGCAAATGTGCAGCATCCAGTGACGTGAAAATGAATGAAATAGCTCAAGTCAAAACATTACACAGGTATAAACTCATGTATTATCCAAGCTCACCTGTTTGTTCAAGATCATAAAGAAGTGATCTTCCATGTTGATCATTAACAATACGGAATGATATTGTGCAGTCATTGCCACTTTTCAAAGAACAGTAGATTGATTGGTTTTCTTCAAATTCTGGAAAATAGTTTGAAATGTATATATTAAGTTTCTTTTTTATTTAAATCTGTGAAATCACATCTATTGCGCACTGAAATAACTGCACAGGGGCTGGTATCCCATCACCAAGTCACCCTTTATTTACTTGTACACAGTACAATGGCTGTGGCCTGCCAGCCAGCCAGCTCAGTGTCAGTCCCCTCAACTTAGGAGATTCTAAATTCCCTCTTATTTTTTTAAAATAATTTTATGAAATGGTACAAAATATAAACAGTTAACAATAAATGGTAAGCAGTGGTTCACAAAAGATTATTTACAGGGGAAGGGGCAGCAAGGCCAAATCCCAAACTCCACCGTTGGGAAATGATGACAAACCTCAAATCCCACGGTAAGTCAGCAAAAAGGTAACAGTAACAAACGCATACAATACAGTCCAATCAAACAAACAAACCAGTGTATAGAACATAGATACCCCAGGCAACCGAGGAAACCCTCTGCACCTCCCATCTTCCGGCCACAAGGCAGCCTGCCTCTCCACCCCTTCTGGCTCTCTGTCCGCCCTGATACATCTTCTGGCCACCTCCAAGGGCAGCCTGTTTATATATTTTTTTTAATTTTAACCAGCACAAATTACAACCGAACAGTTAACAGTGAACAGCTGTATACGAGAAACAGCAATTTACAGGGGAAAGGGGCAGCGAAGCCAAACCCAGTTCACCGTTCACAGGGTGAACTTCAAATCCCACCTTATTATATCAAAAAGGAAATAGTAAACACAATTACAAACAGAGAGTTCAATAAACTGAATAATAAAACCGTGCATACATCACAGACACCCCTGGCAACCCAGCAAACTACCCGTCCCTCCTGGTCTGGCCACAAGGCAGTTCCACCCCTACACCCCTTCCGGCTCTCGGTCCGCCCTGATCCCCCTTCCGGCTCTCGGTCCGCCCTGATCCCCCTTCCGGCTCTCGGTCCGCCCTGATCCTCCTTCTGGCTCTCGGTCCGCCCTGATCCCCCTTCCGGCTCTCGGTCCGCCCTGATCCCCCTTCCAGTCACCTCAAGGGCAGCCCCCATTCATATATCTTTTTCTTATGGAGAGTCCTGGACACTGATCTAGCTCCCTCAGAGCCAGCTCTGAGTCAACAGAACTCCTGTTTTCTTTGTTTTAATTTTCACTTTTTCCCCCCTTTTTTTTTTGGTTTTCTCCCCCACACTACTACCTAACAGCAGAAGTGCTTTTTGGTCAGCCAGGGCTTCCTGATTGGCCCAGGTTAGCAACCCCAATCAAGGACCTCATAGTCAACAAGGACCACCTGTTTCAATCACTACACACACTGATCATAATCTTGAATGATTGCATTTGAATTTTCAAAAAAACCCATGTAATATTTCTTCACAACCCAACATTTATAAAATTTCATTTTCTACACAAATGCTTTGTCACAAAGTGTTCTCAACTGTGGTTAACTTCAATAATTCCCGTGGGTAGTTCATCAGCATTTGTATGTATCAACTTTCTTCAATAAAATTTTATGTTACGTATAACATAAGATGTAGAAGTTGAATTAGGCCATTCTCCTGCCTTATCACTGTAACCCTTGATCCCCTTACTAATCAAGAACCTATCTATCTCTGTGTTGAAGGCATACAGCTCCACAGTTCTTTGAAAGTAGGTAGATAGGTGGTCAAGAAGGTGTATTGGCATGCTTGCCTTCATCAGATGGGGCATGGAGTATTAAAATGGGCAAGTCATGTTGCAGGTATACACAACTTTGGAAAAGCAACATTTGGAATATTGCACACAGTTCTAATTTCCACTCCACCAGAAGGATGTGAAAATTTTGGAGTACAGAAAAGGTAAATCTGGACATTGCCTGGTTTGGAAGGGATTAGCTATGAGGAGAGATTAGAAAACCTTGATTTGTTTTTAGTTAAATGCCGGAGGCTGAGGGGATGACCTGAAGTTTTAATAAGTGGCATGAATAGTTAGAGTCCTTTTCTCAGAGTAGAAATGTCAATTGAGGGCACATAGGTTAAAGGTAAAAGGGGGAAAAGGTTAAAGGATAAATGAGAAGCAAGAATTTTAAACAAGGATGGTAAGTGTCTGGAATGCATTGCCAGCAAAGATGCTAGAAGCAACATTTAAAAGGCATCTTGACCGGTACATGAATAGGCAGGGAATAGAGGGCTAGACTGTGTGAAGACAAAGGCTTTATAAAGCTAGCATGTGTTGGCACAGGCTTGGTGAACTGAAGGGTCTGTGCTTTACTGGTCTTTGTTATCTTTTTTTCAATGACTTGGCCTCCATAGCCTTTTGTGGCAATGAGTTCCACAGATTCATCACCCTCTGGCTCAAGAAATTCCTCCTTATCTCAGTTCTAAAGGGTTGCCCCTTTACTGTGAGGCTGTAACCTTGGGTCCTAGTCTTTCCTCCTAGTGGAAACATCTTCTCCATGTCTATTTTATCCAATGTTCTGTAAGTTTCAATAGAATCCCCCTCATCCTTCTAAACTCCATTGAGTACAGACCCAGAGCCCTCAATATTATCTCATGACAAGCCATTCATACCGGGGATTATTGTTGTGAACCTCCTTTGGACGCAAGCACAATCTTCCTTCGATAGGGAGCCCATAACTGCTCACAATATTCCAAATGTGATTTGACCAGAACCTTATTCTGCCTCAGCAGTTCATTTCTGCTCTTGTATTTTCGCCCTTTTGAAATGAATTCTAACATTCTAGGAGTGAGTATTAACTACTTCAGAAACAACTTTCTTCAGTGCCTAATAGCCCACAATATCTATGATATAATACTGTCTATACTTTGTTCAAATAATATGCCCAGATTATGTTACATTGAATGGATACTCATACAACCAAATGACTGGGAAACCTTTTGAATAGTCTAGGTGCTGTGATTGTAATGAGGTCAGCCAGGTGGACCTCATAGAATTCCCTGATTGGACCAGATTAACAGCCCCAATCAGGGAGCCCTGGCTGACAGAAACAGATTCTGCCCTTTGATGTGAAGGGCAGTGTTTGTCACTGGCCACCCGGGTGTTTTCCTATCTTCCTGGTGGTGGAATTTGAATAAAGATTCGTGCACTTTGTGTCTTTCACTGTGTCTCACACCTGCACACACACACCATGGGTGCTGGGGAAAAAAGTAAGCACTACCGCACTTAGGTGGTAGTGTGGAGGTTAAATTAATATTTTAAAAAAAGAAAAAAAAAGAAAAAAAAAACAAAAAAGAAACTGATTCTGTTCACTCTGAGAGCTGCCTCAGAGGCAGCCGGATCAGTATCATAAAAGGTGACTTGGTGATGGAATACTGGCATCTATGGAGTTATTTCACCGAACACCCTCTGTGAAAAAAAGGTTTTCCTCACATCTTCTCTAAGCTTAATGCCTTTACCTTTTAAAAAAAAACATGTCAGAGATTCTGTTCACTCTGAGAGCTAGCTCTGAGGAAGCTGGATCAGTGTCGAGGGCTTTCCATGTGTAAATTAAGGGTGACTTGGTGACAGGATATGGGCCTCTGTAGAGTAACCTCACCAGGCATTTTCAAAATTAAAAAAAGGCTAAAATGTTTGAAATGTTTTCATGTGAGAACTTCTGACTGGAAAATAAGCAAAAAATTATAATGTCGAAGTCAAGTTTGTTTTTAACTTGTGTGACTGTCATTCCATTTCAATGAAAGCTCTTTCCATCTATTTGATATTTGTTCAATTACAAATTTTGTACAATAATAAATTTATATTGATTTTCTTGTTACGGACATTTCAAAACTTTATTCATTAGTCAAAATAATTAAGTTCAACATTTGTCTGTTTAAGCATTGTATTTCATTATCTCCTTTGCTGTTATCATATCAATTCTACTCATACTTTATCGATGAAAATTCATACAAAGTACATTTACAATTCTTCAATATTCATAGTCATATATGAGATGCACGGTGGGACTGAACATTTATAAAATTAACCTTATGCTTTTTATCATATTCTGTTTCATGAGAAAGTATTTTTTGGTCACGGAGCCCTTGACTCTGGGAGTAGATCACGGTCAGTTCATTGGCTTTGCAGTGTCAAATCGAGGGTGAAGGGCTAATGCAGTTCAGGGATGTATAGGAATCGGTCAGGAAGCTGGGCACATTTTGCTTGGGGATGTGCAGTCATTTCAATTGAGGAGACAGGCCACATCAGTCTGTCTGGTGCAGACTGTCCACACAAACTAAGGTGGGGTGAGGGCTGAGTGAGGCTGTTGTCACAAGACTGAGCCTTGACAGGTTAGTTTTTGAGACTCTGGGCTGGGGGTTTTGAGGGCAGCAGAATTTATGTGGAGGTGGTGGGAAATATGGAAAAGCATGGCTAGGAAGGGGGGGGGGAGGGGGGGGGGGGGGGGGGGGGGGGGGGGGGGGATCATCTACAGTTGGGAGCACTGTACCTTTCAGAGAGTTGTGAAATTTTGGAGGGGTCTACAAATGACCCTCGAGGCATGATCACCTCAGATGCCAGGGACTAGGTGGGATAGGTAAGCAGGAGATGGATGGGTATTTGTGAAGTGTGAAGCCTGTGGGGTTAACGGGATGGTCTATAGGGAACAGGCCAATAAATCCTCATAATTGGTTTCCACCTTCCTCTGCCTCCCCATATGTCTTAATGTAATCCCCAACTCCACACATGAGCATTCTGAGCCTGCTCAGATGTGGAGTTTGTTGACCCTGGAGGTTTGGTTGATCGGCTGTTGGGGGTGCTCGGGGAGGGGGTTGGTGCTTAAGAACATTAAGAATAGTGGAAAAGGAGACACGGAGGTGTAAACCAGGTGTAAATGTTTGCAGTGAAAAGCAAAAATGTGTTTGCTCTACCTGATAGCAAAGCCAACAAGGCACAAAGAAGACAGTCCTGAGGAAAGATCAGTGGACTGAAATGTTAACATTGGTTTCTGTCCACACATTCTGCCAGACCTGCTGAGCTTTTCCAGCAATCTCTGTTTTGTGACAAAAAAGACACAGCTGAGGGAGGGTGGGGCATGTAAGAAGATGCTATGCAGGCAGATCACATCATACAAAGTGGATCAGGGGAGCAGAACAGAGTGCAGAATACAATGTTATAGCCACAAAGAAGCTAGAGAGAGCGAGCGAGAGAGACGGACAGAAATCAACATTAACATTTGAGAGGTCTGTTCAAAAGTCTGGTAACAATGTGGAAGATGCTGTTATTGAATCTGTTTGTACATGTATTCAAATCTTTATATCTGCTGTCTGATAGAAGAAGGTGGAAGAGAGTACAACTGGGGTGGGCGGGGTCTTTGATATGTTGGTTGCCTCCTGAGGCAGTGGGAAGTATAGATGAAGTCAATGGATGGAAGGCTGGTTTCTGTGATAAATTGGGCTATGTTCACAACTCTGTAATTTCTTGCGATCTTGGCAGGCCGAGGATAGGAACTGTAGCATGAAAGTAAGGCGGCTTATTCCAGTGGTACACTGAGTGGCCATTCAGTTTCTGTTTGGTTGCATGAAGCTTATATGAAGCTCAACACAAGCTGAAAGTAAGTAAGTATTGAATCTCACCTCATTGATATGCTATTTCCAATCCTCCAATACACAGGATGACTACAGTGATAATTCCCAAGATGAAAGTCAAAGCTGGCACCTGACGGTTGCAGCTTGCCACTTGCTCCTCCAGGTCTCCATCATGGACAGTAGTCCTCAACATCTCTGTCACATTCCATGGCCAATGACTGCCTTCATGCCCATCCACAGAGGATGGCATTGGTAGCATTGCATTCTTGTGGCACATTTCTAACCCACTTATAATATAGTGGTCTAATCCAACGCTGCACTTTGAAGTGCAGCTACACTTTTCACTGCACGCAGGGACAAGTGCCTACCTTGTAGATTAGGCCAAGGTGCATCTCAGATCTCCGCACATGTTCTCTTACTGCTCATTTGCTTTCCATCTAGTTGGAAACTCAAAGCCTTGCCTTATTTTGTGGTTTGCCACACCATCAAAAACATATAGGCTCACTGTATTTCTTTCTTACTTTGCTATTTAACACAGATACAAAGCAAGGTAGCGTGTCCTGATAGACAAGTGATCAATCAAGTGGGTAGACATGTTGTACAGCACTGTCATTTCAATGTTATACCAACATCATTTGCTTGCAGCAAAGAAATGGATATGTCTCAAATTCTAAGCAGTGTAATTCTCAGTCAGGTCAAGGGTGACAGTCTACTGTCAGAGGGTCCTGACATAGTAAGTCTTGTTGATATTAGTCAAGAGGCTTAGGTAGCACATGGGATGGTTATGTCAGGGTGTCCACACCCTTACATTCCAGGGAGTGGACCATGCTCAGTGCATTAGGCTGGTTCAACCAGTCTTGGGATCTGTGGATAGTCAGTCAGGCAGTTACAGATATCAGTTAGAGGTCTGTTCATTCATTAGTCATGGCTGTTGGTCAGGGGCTGGATAACAGTCAGTTCTGGAGGTCTGTCAATTGAAGGTCAAGGAAGGTTATCAGTAGCCACTGCAGTGCTAGGAAAGCTGGGGAATGTAATGGTGGGGTTTGGAGACAGCTCGCTGGCATGCAGGGTGGGGGGGCAACTCAGCATATAAGGGGGAGGGTATATTGACAGTGGCCACTCCCTGGGCTTCAGTAAAAACAAAAAGAACTGTGGATGCCGTAAATCAGAAACTAAAACAGAAGTTGTTCAGCAGGTCTGGCAGAATCTGTGAAGAGATCAGTAACGGTTTGGGTCCAGGGACCTTTCCTCAGAACCGATGGTAGCTTGGAAAATATTGGTTTGTATTCAGAAGATAGGGTGGGCAGAAGGGGTAGGGAGTAAATGATAGGATGGGATTGAACCCAAAGAGAGAGAAGAACAATTGGACAATCAAAGGAGCTGATAATGATTTGCCTAGGAGGATGAATAACTGTTAATGTTTGTGGCTAACAATAGATAGTGTAATAGCAGAAGGTGTGATAACAAGGCCTGATGTGTGGGGTAGGGGGTGAGGGCATGGGGAAGTTCAGGCCCTAAAATTATTGAACTAGATATTGAGTCCAGAGGGCTGCAGGGACCCCAAGTGGGAAATGACATGCTGTTCTTCCAGCTTGTGCTGACCTTCACTGGAGTACTGCAGCAAGTCTGAGACAGACGTTGGTCAGGGAACATGGTGGTGTGCTAAAGTGGCACACAACTGGAAGCTCAGGGTCCTTTTTGCGGGCAGAATGTAGATGTTCCGCAAAGTAGTCGCCCAATCTATGCTTCGTTTCCCCAGTGTAGAGGAGACCACATTGTGAGCAGCGAATGCAGCAGACTGGATTGTGCGAAGTCCAGGTAAAGTGCTGCTTCACCTGGAAGGCCTGCTTGGGCCCTTGGATACTGAAGAGAGAGGAGGTAAATGGGCAGGTGTTATACCTTTGGCAGTTGCAGAGGAAGGTGCCATGGGGCTGAAGGGGGGTTGTTGGCGGTGAAGGAAGGATATTGGTACAGTGTATGGCACTGATTGGCATGAGTAAGCTAAATGCCTGGGTCTCCGAGGTTAAAGTGACAAGATGAACATGCCAGTCAACAGGTTGTCTGGGAACATGGGGAAGGTCAAATTTGAAAGGGCTGACAGGGAAAGCAGGGAAGAACAGAATCTGAAGATGTGAGGGGTCACCCAGAATGACGAGCTGAGCCCGTGAGTCACTCTCAGAAGCATGATTGCTGTCGTCTTCCATCCTCATCAAAATGCAATTGTGCAATGGAAATGAAAACTGGCCGTTGGTGGGTGGAGTAAGTGTTTCATTCTCTGAGGGAGGGAGGGAAATGCACTTTCATGTGATGTCAGAGCCTTTAAAAGGCAAAAGCATTGAACAGCTACACAGCACAAGTGAAATATATCCATGAACACAAAATGGACCTTATACATTGACCTACCGAGTCAATGAAAAATCATGACCCTCAGCACTCTTGGCCACATTATTCAATATTATAAGTCAATCCCAATAATGGCTGAGGCACAAGCAATACAATGCAGCTTGGAAAGATTTCCCCTAATTACCTGAGTAGCAGTCTTCATCTGAGTTCCCATAGACTGCAGGAAATGCTCACCATACCTTGAACTATAAAGCAGCTACACTATTATCCTATATACGATGTTGCCTTTCTTAGGTAATGTGACGAAGAGGGGTAGACAAAGCGGTCCTCTTGATTGTTACCACACATACAATGTGTTACTGTATGTGTGAAAAAGGCTTGAGCCACCAATGTATAATCAGGGAATGATGTACAATGCCCACGTACAGCATCCCACTAGACTCTTTGTCAGGACACTCCATGTCCCAGTGTTTGGAGGGTGCTGTTCCAATGTTATCTGTGTGTGCTTTGACTGCTGTATGATCCCCTATAAATTTCTGGTATCATACACATAGGCTCAACAGATTCCAGTGTCCCCAGTGGATTCGGGCACAGAGAAACTGTGGTTGTCCATGTGGCCACTTCACCAAGGGTTGCTACATGAGGATGAGGAATGTGTGTCCACAAAGTCAGAACCAGAATTAAGCTTTAGTGAATGTGGACCCACCTCCGACTCTGCAACTTCCAGCCATAGGAGCCCTCATAATGTAATGTCGACACAGGAGAGCCACAGTCACTCATCTTCCATGGAATGATGTGCAGAAAGAGGGGTGGTGGCATCATACTCAGTCACGGGATACAGGTCAGAATGCCATGTCATGACATAGTGTATCTATAATGCAACACCTTTTAGTCTTCCGGGGCAAACCTGCATGATCAGGTTTCCATGCAGGTTAAGTACTGGTATGGGGCATTGTAACAGTTCAGCCCAGATAGAGGAGGCTGTTTGATCCTTGGAATCTCTGCTCAAGACAATGTGAAGGTGCATTGAGGGTATGGAATGGATGATGTGGATTTGTAAAAGTCGCAGAGTTGTGTTGAGTAAGAAGCTGAGGATGTTCTTCAGGCAAAACAGCACCTTCAGCATCATACGGCGCAGCAATTTCACCCAGGTAGGACTTCTCTGTTCAACGGAACTGAGTTGTAGGAATTAGTCTTTCATTACAAATCTTTTGATGTTGCTAAGGCCAAACTCCCCTGTGTAATCCTTACTGGTTAATGCTTTAATATGTAGTGCACTTCATGCTGTTTAATAAAAGTTAAGGTTGCTAATGGATGAAAACCTTCACAACATCCAATGCTCCATTATTCAATCTTGACAAAGCCTTGTGCTCGGGTGGGTTCTAAGTACCAATGGCTAAGATAATGGAATGCAGGTTTGTACATATGCTTGCCTACTTTGGATACAAGCATCTGCAGTACTTTTGTCTCTAAACTTGTGCGTATATCCAGCTGACATTGTGTGTGCTAAACCTGAGTCGGCATGGCAGCTGCCAACCCATCCAGGAGGCAGTCAGATGCTTGCATGCCAGAGGCAGCTTGGTACAAATAATGTTCATGGCATGCTCCCGTCTTTGCCCAGTGCCTTTGGCTGCCTGCTGCTCCTGCAACTGTTTGTGCCATTGGATAAATTTGTTAATGCTCTCCTGTCTGGAGCTGAGGAGGTGGCAGGCCATTGGCAGTCCTCGAAGTGCCAGCGACCTAGGGCATTTCTTTCTTGAAGAGATGTGGGATGTGCTCACCAGCATGTACTCCTGACTCTAATCTACCTAATGTACCCACCGAGGTGTCAGGAGCTGAGCTGCAGGGTGAGTGCAGAGGGCAGCCTTATTGTTGCATCCTCTGAGGGATCTGTGACTTCTTCCTCAGATGTGGAGGAGGGGGATGATGTCTTGCTTGGCTGCTTTTCTTAAGGTGCAAATTGTACAGATTCCAGTGGTACCTACAGAAGATGAAAGACAACAGAGTTGCAAAATATGGGTCGAGGTTCAGGCATGTTCGGAATCCATTCACAGTGCTGGTATTGGATGAACAGCAGAGCACTGCACAATGATTCTTTCTTAGTCACCTGGGCATGGGTGTTGACATCACTGCATGAATGATCTCTGTCTTTGCCTGCTAAGGCAAGGATCCTCTCCTTACAGGGGCTAAGCAAACAGATGTTGGCTCTGATGCATCCGACTTGGCCCTATTCTGGGCCATTTTCTCCTGGAATGAGACAAAGGAAGGGATTGAGTGAGATGAAAGTGGTGAGTCGAGCTATTAGTGCAGGTGAAATTAGGAGAACTGTGGTGTGGTGTCCCGATTCAGTGAGAAGGCAGCTCAAGGGACATGCAGGGTAGGTAGCATGTGGGAGTGGATGCTGGAGTGGGTGACAGTGAATGAGGGAAGATGTTGCTTGCTCTGTGTTCTGAAAATAATGCCATTGTCAGAAATCTGAGGAGAGCCCTGCAGTGGCAAATACTTCCAGTGATGGTGGAATGAAGATCGTTACAAGCAGTGCTATAGAGTTATGGTGCAGAGCTAATGAGGCCAACTTAAGAGAATAGCGTGAGAAAAATCATTGGTGTAGGGAGAGAAACCCACAGGGAAACTCCCCGAAATTATCATTAGACAATCTCTGGTAAAATTCAACCGTATATTCCATAGGTGGTATCATCCTTCTGGTAGTGTATGCAAACGGTCAATCTACATTTATTTCACAATTGCTATGGCATGGAATGTATACTTTTGGAGGGGCCCCGGATGATGGTCATAAATGTGAACTCTAGTGGTGGTCTCTTTAATGTTCCTACCACTTTCTTTGCTGAGATTAATGGCAAGGTGCATCTGCCAAGCACATCTTCTAGTTCCCTACATCTAGCTTCTTTGGTGTGTTTGGTAAAATGGGAGGCTGAACATTAATGTCGTGAGTTGGAGCATTAACAAGGTGCTTGACAAGTGTTAACCCTTGTTAATTGGCATCATGCCATTGTCTAGTGAGAATCTCACCACATCGCTTGTAAAAAGTGTAAAAGATGGCTCAAGATAATCTTGATGTTGAAATGGGCCTCAGTGGACTTTTTATCCAATTCTGCCAGAAATCCCACCGTAGTCCATGATGCTCAGACCCTTACGAGATTAAAATGAATATTTCCTTATGATCACTGGAAGGTTGAATAAAATATAAATTTATCTCATTTTCATGAAAGGCCATTCTGTATAAAACGATTTGCAATAGATTTGAAAGAGCAGAAGATCCTCTGTCTTGTTTTGTGGTAGCTCTGCATATTTTGACTTGATTCAGTCATACCTTTGCAGAATCAAAAGATTAAAACAGTGAGGTACATCAAACAGTGAACTGAATTCAAGCAAAAACAACTCCAGTTTGTTTTGGTTTTAGTTTTCATTTGAAAGTAGTATTTGTTACCTGTGGTTTGATTGACTGTGGAATCAACTATCATGCATTTTTCTTGGCATTCTTCTACTGATCCATCCATGTTAGAAAGGTAACATTCAACACAGCTCCTGCAAGAGAAATACAATTGTGCTCATTAATATTTGCCAGATCTTTGATAAAACATTTATGCTTCTTTAAATTTTAGAAATCAACACATTAGTACTAAAGACAATATTCTGGCAACCCTAGCCAAGCTGTTCAAGTACAGTTACAACACTGGTATCTACCTGACAGTGTGGAAAATTGCATGGGTATGCCCTGTACACAGCAATCAGGACAAATCTAAAATGGCCAATTACCACCCCATCAGTCTGCTCTTGGGCATCAGTAAAGTGATGGGAGGTGTCATCAACAGTAATATTAAACAGCACCTGCTCAGCAGCCCTCAGTTTGAGTTCTTCTCAGGCCACTCAGCCCTCACTTCATTACAGCCTTGGTTCAAATGTGGAAAAAACAGCTGAATTCCAGAGGTGAGGTGAGCTCTTGACATCAAGGCTGCATTTGACGAAGTGTGGCAACAAGGAGCCCGAGCAAAACTGGAATTAATGAGTATCAGGAGCAAACTCTCCACTAGGTGGAGTCATACCTGACCCATAGGAAGATGGTTATGGTTGTTGGAGGTCAATCGTCTCAGCTCCAGGACACCTTTGCAACAGTTCCTCAGATTGTGTCCTAGGCTCAACCATCTTCAGCTGCTTCATCAATGACCTTCCTTCCATCAGAAACTCACAGTGGGGATGTTTGTCGATGATTGTACAATGTTCAGCACCAAATGAAACTCCTCAGACTGCAGTCCATGTTCATATGCAAGAAGGTCTGAACAAAATCCAGGCTTGGGCTGACAAGTGGCAAATAACATTCACGCCACAAAATACCAAGCTATGACCATCACCAGTAAGAGATAATCTAACCACTGACCCTTGATATTCAATGATGTCACCATGACTGAATTCCCCCACTAACAACATCTGGGTGGTTACTACTGACCAGAAACTCAATTGGACTCAATGCAAACACAATGGCTACAAGAGTAGGTCAGAGGCCAGGAATACTGCAGCAAATAACTCACCTCCTGATATCCCAAAATATGTCCATCATCTGCATAGCACAAGCCAGGAGTGTGATTGAATACTCCCCACTTGCCTGGATGGGCACAGTTCCAACAACACTCAGAAACCTTGACACATCCAGGAAAAGGCAGCCTGCTTGATTGGCACCATATCCACAGACATCCACTCCCTTCACCACTGATGCTCAGTAGCAGCAGTATGTATTATCTACAAGATGCACTGCAGAAATTTACCAAAGATCCTCAGACAGCACCTTCCATCCCACCACCACTTCCTTCTAGATGGACAAGAGCAGCAGATACATGGGAGCACCAGCAGCTGCAGGTTTCCCTCCCAGCCACTCATCATCCTGACTTGGTAAGATATCACCATTCCCTCACTGTCATTGGGTCAAAATCCTGGAATTCCCTTCCTAATGGCATTGTGGGTAAACTGCAATGGTTCAAGAAGGCAACTCACTATCAGCTTCTGAAGAGCTCGACTGACAGACAATAAATGCTGGCCAACCAGCCATGCCCACATCCCTCGAGTGAATTAAAAAAAGTTTGCACAATGTAAATGCAAGACAAATGCTCTACACAAAACTTTTGAAGATGTTTAAAGGCAAGTATTTGGGAAAATATTTGCACAGTTGATGCTTGATATTCATTATGTTAAAAAGAATGTTTCTTGGAGAAGCCAAAGTATGAATCAAGAAGCACTCCTGGCTTATCCTTTTCAGATATGAAAACCTTAAAATTCATAGTTCTTTAAAAGAAAGCATTTCATATCACATTGCATAATAAAGAATGTTTTGAAAACAGCAACAGAATCCCTTTGAGATATGCAATCCACATGCAAATTATCTTTGAGACAAAATGGTGCCAAAGGGTTATTTAAAAAGAAAGAACTGTGGAAAGATAATAGAGAACAAAAGACATTCAACTATTTGGGAACAAGGTGTGTTATTTCTAACTATAGAGGCCTTCTAACTTATTAAAGCATTAAATGGAACCAAAGCTATGATAAATGTTGTTGGAAGAAGTCAGAAAAGTGGTGGAGGGTGCTTGACATAAAGCTCTTCATCTATTATGAGCAGAGAATCCTGGCCCTTGCAGGAGGAGACTGGGACTGCTCCTATGGAGATGCCGAGACATCCAGGTCCTGACAACTGAGTGAGTGTCACTCTTCATTCCACTACAACTCTCACAGTATGCCCTGCTCTGTAAGTCAGTCTCATTCATTACTATACATTTCTATCCAGAGGCCACAACACTGTCTGTCTGTCGCTCTCTCTTGTTTTGCAGGTGCCAGTGGGATGTCTGTAGAGATCCAGCTTGCTCCACCAGAAACCAGGTCTTCAACCTCCTGAGGACAAAACTACTGAGGCCTAGAAAAAGCATCGGCAAGGCTGCCTCCTGCACTCCGCATCAGCTCAGGTGCTGACACCCACCGGGACCATTTGCCTTAGAATTATGGAAGCTCAATCTGGGTAGCTTCTCACAGTGACAGGTTTGCAACTGGCCAAGGAAGAAATGTCGCAGGTTGCTCATCCACTTTCTCCCCCAGCCTTCAGGCTCCAATTTTGAAGAATAGCTTGCTGAGTTAACTTCACATGTCAGCAAACCCTTATCCTCCAGAACACCCATTACCCCACATTTTCTTTGGATGGACTGTGGTCCTTTCCAGAATAACCTAACCAGCAGCCTTGGATGAGAAGTGCCCATACCCCAAGTGATGTAAGTACATTACATCACCCCAACCACCTGCAATGGAGCCATAGAACTGACCAAAAGCGCAGAGTGCAGAGGCACAGCCCCCTGACCAAGAACATCCCAAGTGGACTGTGTCACAACTCCTTGAGTAACAGATGCCTCAATGGGTTTCAGAGAAGATTATTCCCTTGAATCTTTGAGACATGGCTGTTTGCTTGCTGCACATGCACATGTTAGCACATGGTGAAGGTGTGAGATTAACAAAGCATATTGCTTTGGAGTAAGATGCATGCCCCCTTGACTATTGATTGCTGAACAGCAAAGCACACTGGTTGCATAACTGTGCTGACTGGCATAACAAAACAAGGCAAGGCTCAGATAGTGCTAGGGGAGCAAGTGACCAGCCCTGCTCTAATCCATGAATTGGGTGCCTGTCCCTGCCTTCAGGATTCCTGCTGAAGCCTTTCAACGCTCGTTGCCAGTGCACCCTGCAATACAAGTCTATTATTAAAGAGGGCGCTGCAGTGTTATCAAAGTGCTGTCATTATGGTTTTGAAGGGTTGGCCAGTGTCAGATGCCTATTTCTGTGGATGAGGGGTGTATGTGGCTAGCACCTGTGGATCATGCCTACAGAATTTATTTGGTCATAAGCAACGTGAAGGTCCTTTACGGTAAGCAGTGAGCCAAATTGCCAAATAACTGCTCCAATTTCCATGTCAACTTTTCTTGAAGTCCAGCTTGTTCAGTGTATTTAGTCAGCTGAGTTGGGTCATTAACAAGGCAATAATCTCCCTTAACTGGCTGCTGCCTAACACTATGCCCTTTGTCAAACGCATAAAAGAATGGAGTGAGATGCTTCTGATGTTATGATAGGCCTGCCATAATTGGTACCATCATCTACATCACTCAGATCCCTTTAAGATTCCAGCTTGTTAAAATGATAATGTTGAACAAATCTGTTGAAAGATCGTATAATTGAGTTGATTTTTTTTGTTCCCATGAAAACTATATTGCTCCTGTCAGATTTTATTGTACCTGAAGCTTTCAGTACATTGGAGTACATAAAGCTTTAAAATGTTCCTCTTTATGGATGCTTATTTATGTTTAATTCTGTAGTTAGCTTTGTTGACTCAATAGTTTTCCATTTGACTGTACCAATAACCAAAATAAATTCAAACTATATTAGGTTCAACATAAATCATTATTGGTATGCAATTTCTTTGTTAACCAATTTAGTGCTGAATAATAAATATTAAATATAGATACATTTGGTAAAAATAAACAGAAACCTTATTTATTATTACAGCTATGCCATCATACTAATCCATTTTAATAATGAAAATAAATTATTTAATTATACAATTTAATTTGGTTTAATGGAAGTGGCACCAGTAGGGCAGTGTGTTGAATTCAGCAGTAATCACTTTTGAGAGATATCAAGTTATTGAATTTAACAAAGGTTAAACCAGATTCCTGTATCATAAATACCAAACATTTTTTAATAACCTCAAAAATACAGTCTGTAAAATCAGAATGGTTGGAAATTCATCAACTGCATATTTAAAAAAGGACCTGGGAATCTAGAATACATGGCACAGTTTCAGGAAAACTGGTCAATCATTTAAGACAAAAATGAGGACAAATTCCTTCAATCAGAGTGCTGTGAATCTTCAGAACCATTTACCTCAGAAGCCCAAGGATGCTTCATGCAAGAGTACATTGAAGTCTGAGCTAAAGTTTGCATCTATTGTGAAAGAGGTGTCATGACAACGATTAGCAAGTATCATTGTGAATGGTGGGTAAGTTCAAAGAACCATATGCACTCCTATTCCTATTTCTTATTTGCTTTGAAAAAAAAAGTTTTGCCTTGAGTTCAGTTACCAAGTTACCAATGTTGTAAGTTTGAAACACAAATGCATTTGTTCATTGACAGTGATTGCAACAGACATTGGTTAACAGTTTGTCTTTGTATGAATAACATATGCTGCTTTGGAAAAGTTCATTCCTCAACAGGGAACGGGAAAATTAGGAGAATCTGTAGCCCTTGTTTTCTGAATAGCTTCCATAACAACTTTACAGAGCAGAGATTTCCCCAAAGCAATGATCAGCATACTCATAGGCTTTCAGGTCATTGCCTCAATTATTGTTTATAGTTAAATGTGAATAAAATGTGTTGACAGCAGTACATTATCATCCCAGATGCATACCTGGACATCTGGAAAAGACAGTTTGCCAAGTTCTGAACATATTCACAGGTGAACAAAAGGGACCAGTGTGAGCAGGTCATTACTCTGCTTCTTGTTATTGGTATCATTGTAGTCAACATGTTGACCGGACAAGGGGTAATTTAAACTTCATCTTTTTGTTTTGAAGTTTTGAAAACTTTCAATACATTTTTCAGTGTCTGATAAGGTAATCATCAACTGCATTAGCTTTAGCGAATGAAGGCAGAGGCCTGGGGAGACCATTGATTCCTGAATCAATGATCTGCACAGATTAGTAGGCAAATGTGCATATGGCCGTTTAAAAGAAAAAATAAGTGACCACATATTTATTGGTGTGATCGATGAGATTTGTCAGATTTGTATGAGTTAAAAGATGACTTAACTCTTATGAAAGGAATACAGTTCACATGGCAGTCTGAGATCCACATACAAAACCAAGGGATAATTCAAGGCAAGGCCCAAGCGCCATGGAAACCAAGTCTGTGCAGTATGAGTGCTCGAAACCAGAAAGGATACCAAGGGGAATGTCCACAAAAGTACTAAAAGCATGTGCACTGCTATTTTCAAATGTTTTGGGTGTAGTGGGAGCAAGGCATGTGAAAAAATGTTTGTAGCTGAATGCTCCAATTATGGTAAATGTGTCATTTTATGAAATTTTGTTATTTTAAACCTGCAAGTAATGCAAGTAAATAACAACAGAGTTTAAAATGTAATCAGATCCAAGAAGGAAGAGAGTTAATGCCACAGAGGTTAGATATCAACAATCCAGAGACTTGAGATTGGTCAGTAACTCTCGGTGAAGAGAAACATTTTACTGAATTTAAACTGGATACTCATGCAGGAGTTACTATGTTGTCTGAAAAGTTAAAATGGTTAAGACAGATCAAGTTAAAACTTCTTTAAAACAGCAATGCCCAAAAGCAAAAATTTGAAAGCTAAAAGGTCAGAACATGACAAGATTTAAAAAAACAGAAAACAGATAATAATCTGAACCACTTCTATCTTACAGGATCTTATCAGCAAGCTAGCATGACTGTGTTTAAAGTTGATTGTAAAATAGACAGCATTGCTAAGGGAGACAGCAATACAGAACTTAGAGAATATCATATGAGATTTTCAGGACAGGATAAACTGAAAAATGAAAACCATACTACATTGCAGCCCAGTACAACATTAATTTGTCCTTTTACTACAAGAATAATATCACTCTAACACACACAAACACAGACTAATGAATAAAGTGCAGGTAGAAATTGAATGGCTGCAACAACAGGGGATAATTACAATGATCATCGTATCCATCAATAGTGTACATGTATGGTCACTGTTCTTAAACCAGATGGGAATATCAGAATCTGCATGAACCTGACACAACTTAATAAGGCTGCAACAAGGGAAATCCATCCAATACCATCACTTGATGAGACTTTAGGTAAAAATTTGTGAAGAGCAGTTTCCACATTAGACAAAACAATAGATTCTGCCAGGTAACTTGAGAGCAGGAATTAAGATTGTCAACTACTTTTACAATACCTTTTGGTCAATCCCATTTTAATTAATTGTCATTTGGACTAGCTTGGCAGGAATTATTCCAGATTACTATGTTTAGTATACTCCAAGAACATGAAGAAATAATATGCAACAATGTTATCTTCATGCACAATTCAACAAAGGAGGAACATAATTGGCAAATGAGGGAAGTTCTGAAAAAATTCCACGAAGTAGGCCTAACACTAAACGGCAAGTCTACATTTACAAAATCCATGGTTAAATTCTTAATTCACCTGGTGCAAGCCATGGGCATAAAAGTTGAATTTCCTCAAAGCAAGGATATAACACAGCTACAAAGATTTCTAGAAATGACCAATCAGTTAGGGAAACTCATTACAAATCTGTTAGCAATCAGTGAGTTATTGACAGAATTGTTTACATAAGGCTGATAATGATTATGTTTAAATAAATTGTTTCAAAGAAAGTTAAGAATTTGATCAGTTCTTCAAAGGCACTAACACATTCCAACTTCCAGTTAATAAAAATAAGAGTGGCTGTTTGACCATCCATATGTTTGGATGCAATGTTGAAATAAGTTGAAGAAGATGGTAAAAGAAAAACAATGTATATTGCTTCAAGGTCTGGAACAGAAGCTGAGAAAAAGTACATCCCATTTGAAACCGAAACTCTGGTGGGAATATCAGTGTGAGAGAAAATTTGGGATTACTGCAATGGGAATAGATTGAAACGGTTCACAAACCATTAACTTCTCTTCTCAATATGAGAAAAGGTTGTGAAGATGTCCTCTTGCAGTTTGCATCCAAAGTGAGATATAACTTGATCACAAAGTACAACCAAGGAAAGTAACAAAGAACAACCGATACTTCATTCTGAGCATGTGTTGAAGAGATTGAAAAGCGAGACTTGGGTTGATGCTAGAATGGGTGTCCTTACACCCTTAGTACATCCAAGCTTGTTGGCATGAAAGAAAGAATTGCATCAGATCAATGAAGCTCAAAGGAGGGATGAAGAATGTCTACAGATTAGAAGATATTGTTAGAAAGGATGGATAACATACATCTCTAATAATGCTATATTGAGACAATATTTTGAACAACAAAAATATCTCTTTTATGTTATAGTTGATTTGTTTGTCTTTCGTGAAAGATTAGTAATGCCTAAGGCACTCTGAAGTGCTAATCTCCATACATTAGATCAAGGCCTTCTAGAAATATTAAAAGCCCAGTAGTTATTTTGGTGGACAGAAATTTCTTGATTAATTGAATAGGTGATAGCAAACTGTAGAACTTGTGCAATCAGCAGTCATAAATGAAAAGAATTTTTATTGTCATCAGAATTTCCATCAAGACCTAGAAATGGACGTGCTTGAGTTTAAAGGAAAAGGTTTTCATCCTTATTATTAAGTATTAATCAAGATGAATTGAGACAAATTGTTTACACAGTAAATTAGCAGTCAGTGATAAAATCATTGAAAAGAATCAATTAAACACATGATATTCCTAATGTAATAATGTGTCATTCACAAATGAGAAATTTACAGGTTTCGCCAAGGAATACAACTTCATTCTTTCACGAAGTTTGACTTATTACCCTCAAGCAAGTAGAGAAGCAGAACAAGGAGTCACAATTATTTTAAAAATCCCAGGGAATAATAATAATAATGTTACTCTATTAATTGCATTTCATCACCATTGCAAAATGGATTATTGCTAACAAAATTGTAAATAGGGAGAAGGTTACAAACATATGTTTCCTTCACTGTCCAAAAGATATAAGCCTTCGTATTACCATGAGAGACCATAACATCATGAGAAATCATGAAGGGGTCCACAAAAGAAAACAAACCAGTAACTTCAATAATTGTCATCAAGCAAGAGTATCAATTCTTCATCTAGGATGTACGCCTAACAACTCGGAAGAATTATTATTGAGAAAACAAAATATATTCAGTGGAAACATTACAAGATATTACAAGAAGAAATTGAAGAGCTGTAATATCTTTGAACAGAGAACATTGTTATAATTGATCCTTAAGAAGACAGAGGAACCACTGCAAGTTCTACACATATCAAAGAATGAACACTCAGAGTGAAGGGAAAGTGCACCAGAACATCAAACACAAAACAAAATCCAGAAAAGTTTGAGTAGTGTTACAAAACTGCCACAAAGGCTGTCCCCATGACATTCAAGACTTTGGAAAGAGATAGGTGTATCTGGAGTAATGATGGGATGAATTTTTGGCTCTGAGGTTTTTTGGGGTATTATCTCTGCTAGAGTCAGTGAGATCTCTTACTGTATTTTACCAAATGTGCCTCATTAACTACCTACCATACACTGATGGTGTTCCTCACATACCGACTCTAGTCCCAGCTTGCCACCCACTGTTTACAGAACAACTAATTACTCAGTAGATATCTGCAGAAAGACCAGCACTCCTTGTGCCCGTGCTACCTTAAAAAGGCCATTTGTTCACCTGGAATTGGCTGTCCAGAACTGTATGCCTAATTTCTGACATTTTCCCCAAACGTTTCAGACAGGAGGAAATGGCATTGTGTTTTGCAGGCAGAAACCTGGAGGTCCTGCTCGATGGGGTGACACAAAGCCAAACTCTTCTCTTTCCCCAAGGACCAACAGTGAAGGCCACAACACTAGACTAAGCCAGCCTCATCTAAGGTTGTCACCCAGGTTAGTATTCTCTCTGGAGAAATGCACAGCACTGTGGGAAGAAGGTCAAGGATCTTCTCCACTCTGCCAGTGTAAGTACCGCCATCTTCTCTCTGTTATTTCTCACTCATTCTGTTTCCACTATGTCCAACTCCCACCCAAGGATCATGCTCTGCCACTCTCACTATTGTCTGCAAAATCTTTTTCCATTTGCTCTCCACCTACCCCAATCTCCCCAGTACCCAAACCCTCAACACTGTCTACTCACTCACTAGGGATACCTCCCCACCTGCACTGACAGTAACAAGCATGCCATCCACTTTCAAGTCCTATAATACCTGTGTCTCTCTCATAAGGAAAATAGCCTACAGTAGGTCTGAAAAAGTCAAGACAGTCTGTGTTGCCCAACATTTGGCTTCTCACCCCTAATATAGACAGCATCCTGATTCTAACCACCCTGAATGGCTGACTGAACATGTCCAAGACCTGAGATTGGTACTAGAGGCTGTCTTGACTTACTGTGCCGGAATCTCCTGAGAAAAGGCTATCCCCTTGACTTGACTGAGGACTGCTGACAACCTTGACAACCTTCCTTCCTATGTGTCTGTCTAAAGTGCAAGGCAAGACAGAAGTAATATGAACCTGGTACCTGTGGTTGAGATAATAAAGTGAATAAAGGCAAGACAAAGCAATGCAAGTCAGGAATGCGGTGAGCATCTGGGGAAATTCAGAGTGCATGAGTGCTATGACAGCATTCATAATCAAACTGATGTAATGGGTCCAATCCATGAGCAAGGAATGTGTCCCTGAGTGCTTAGTGTTCTTGCTGCAGCATTACAATGGGCCAATGGGCTGAGGAGTGGCAGATGGAGTTTAATTTAGATAAATGTGAGGTGTGCATTTTGGAAAGACAAATCAGCAGGACTTATACACTGAATGGTACGGTTCTGGGGAGTGTTGCTGAGACCTTGGAGTGCAGGTTCATAGTTCCTTGAAAGTGGTGTTGCAAGTAGGTAGGATAGTGAAGGTGGCATTTGATATGCTTTCCTTTATTGGTCAGAGAATTGAGTACTGGAGTTGGAACATCATGTTGCAGCTGTAGAAAACATTGGTTAGGCCACTTTTGAATATTGTGTGCAATTCTGGTTTCCCTCCTATCGGAAAGATGTTGTGAAATTTGAAAGGGTTCAGAAAGCTTTACAAGGATGTTGCCAGGGTTGGAGCATTTGAGTTATGGGAAGAGGCTGAATAGGCTGGGGCTGTTTTCCCTGGAGTGTTGGAGGCTGAGAGGTGACCTTATAGAGGTTTATAAAATCATGAGGGGCATGGATAGGATAAATAGACAAGGTATTTTCCCTGGGGTGGGGGAGTCTAGAACTAGAGGGCATAGGTTTAGGGTGAGAGGGAAGAAATTTAAAAGGGACCTAAGGAGCAACTTTTTCACGCAGAGGTGGTTCATGTACAGAATGAGCTGCCAGAGGAAGCGGTGGAAGCTGGTACAATTACAACATTTAAAAGTATCTGGATGGGTACATGAATAGAAAGTGTTTAGAGGGATATGTCCAAGTGCTGGAAAATGGGACAGGATTAATTTAGGATATCTGGTCGGCATTGGACTGAAGGGTCTATTTCTGTGCTAAACATCTCTATGACTTTACGATAGTTGTTGGGCGCAGCCCAAGGTACAGCAGTGACGTGCAGAAGCACCCTATAAATGGATTATAGATGTGCCATAGGAGTTTTAGGGGTTGGCACATATTGGATGCCAATGTCTATAGATATATGGTAAATGTAGCCAATATCCATGCAGTGCGCCCTGACATGTCCCGTGCCCAATGTCCAACATTGAAGTCTGTCAGAGCAAGACGTAAGCCAAATTCACCAGGTACTCATTCTGACTTCTCTGTTGAGTTTTCTTGACATCTAGCTTGTTCGGCACATTTGGTAAATTAGGAAGCTGAATATTAATGAGATAAGTTGGGTCGTTAATAAAGCATTTAACAAGATATAATGCCCCTTTATTGGCAACTTGCTACTGCCTAGCAAAATACTGACCATGCCACACAGAAGATGGTGCATGACGCTCCTGATGTCAGAATCAGATCCGTTTGAATTCTCAAATGATTCTGGCACAAAAGCTCGAGCTTGCTTT
Source organism: Chiloscyllium plagiosum (assembly GCF_004010195.1). Taxonomy (NCBI): domain Eukaryota; kingdom Metazoa; phylum Chordata; class Chondrichthyes; order Orectolobiformes; family Hemiscylliidae; genus Chiloscyllium; species Chiloscyllium plagiosum. The sequence goes on from NC_057716.1 coordinate 59,804,499, forward strand.
GATATTCAGTAAGATCGTGGCTGATCAGATTGCTACTTAAAATCCTCATTTCTGCTGACCCCTAAAAACCTTTCAAGTGCTTGCTTAACAAGAATATATCCTCCTCTGCCTTAAAAATATTCAAGGACTCTGCATCCACCACCTTTGTGGCAAAAGATGCATAACCCTCTGGAAAAAAAAAAGATCAACTAAGCTTTGTTTTAAATAGGCAACCTCTATTGTACAGTTCTAGACCTTCTGTTCCAAATTATTTCACAAAAAGAAACATCCTCTGCATATTGACCCTGTGAAGACCATTCATAATCTTACATGTCTCCTTTACTCTTAAAATCTCCAGCAAATACAAGCCTAACCTGATAAACTTTTCCTCATAAGACAACCCAATCATTCCAAGTATTATTCTGTTAAACCTTCTCTGAGCTGCTTCCATCACATTTACACCCTTCACTAAATGAGGTGAACAATGCTGTGCGCATAGCACGCCAACTGTAGGCCCACAGGTGGTCTGACTAACGGAAGCATAGCCTTCCTACTTTTATTCAGGAAGAATTTGTAACTGACACTTTAAAATAGGTTATGGAATACCAGATGTTATTCTCGAGGTGTTTTTTTTTCATAAGCTACTGAGATTACCGTTTCGAAGTGCAGGTGTCACCACAAGTTGAACATTTTTCACATTTATCCCCCGAGGATCCTGCATGTGTGCAGACACATTTCCCACAGATACATTCTCCATGGCCACTACATATTGCACCATCTTCAGAAATGCAAAGATCAGTGTTGGCTGTACAATTGCAGTATTCACCACTCCAGCCGTGGTGACAGTGACATTCTCCACAATCACACTGCCCATTACCTAGGAAAGAAAATGACCATTACACATTTGCTGAGATTCAAAGTCAGTATTTCACAGGAAGTTATCTATATTTTCGCCACATTATATGTTTAAACATGCAGCACTGGAAATACTAATTAGAAGTCTTCATAGTTATTAATAATGAATCAAAGTATTAATTCAATGGATTGATTTAAATCATAGTCATAGACACAAAAAAACCCCCAAAGAACAGTAGATGCTGGAAGTCAGAAACAAAAACAGAAATTTCTGGAAATGCTCAGCAGGTTTGACAGTATCTGTGGAGACTTCCTAGCATTGACAGTTTGGGTCCAAAGACCCTTCTTCAGAACACAAAGAGGTCATTACCACAGTAAAAGGCCCTTCGATCATCAATTTTGTACCAGTCAAAACAGCCACCTAACTATCGCAATCCCATTTTCTAGCACTTGGTTCCTAGCCTTATTTACCTTGACATCACAAATATACATCGAAATATTTCTTACAAATAATAAGGGTTTTTGCTTCTTCTACCCTTAAAGGCAGGAATTCCAAATTCCCACCATCCTTTGGGTGAACAATGTTTCCTCACAATCCCGCTAAACCTCCTGCCTCATACCTTAAATCTACGCACAAGAGTTACTGATTTCCTCCAGTTTCTTCTTGGCCCCCCGCTGTCTATACCCCTCATAATTTTGTGTATCTTCTTTTTGTAAATATATTTATTGGAAATTTTTTTAACTTTACAAACATATAAAATTATCGAAAAATACAATCATAACAAATATCAGTATAATAAAACCAAAAAAACCCACAAATTACAATACAACTACTGTCTACCAACCCTAATGTACCCTATAATACAAACCAAACCCTAACACTGTGCGAAGCAACACCAAAAAAAAGAAAAGCAAAAAAAAAACCACAAAACACAGAACAGCTATGCTCAGCGCAAAGCTCCCAAACAAAGGAATGGGAGCATTGTATACATACCCGTATTAACTCGGGAGACTCCCTCCAGGGCCCAGGGCTTGACAACCTGGTTAGACAAATGCCCTAGTTAGGATAACGAACAAATCTATATCCAAATAACTCAAGTAGGGCCGCCATGTCTTATAAAAATGGTCTGTTGTGTGGTGCACCATGTTTGTAAAAAAGTCCAAGGGAATGTGCTCCATAATTAATTTCTGCCATCCCAGCAAGCTCAGCGGATTTTCAAACACCCAATTCATCAGAATATTCTTCCATGCACAGTGTGCATGAATATTAAATAGTTTCTTCCCATGCCCGTCTAAAGATGGTACATTCGGTAGACCTAAGAGGAGAAATATCGGGTCTACTATGACTTCAGTCCTCAATACCCTCCCTATCTCTCCTGCCACATTCCTGTTCCACGTGGTTAAAGATGCCCTCCAACGCATCTCGTCCACATCCCGCACCTCCGCCCTCAGACCCCACCCCTCCAACCGTAACAAGGACAGAACGCCCCTGGTGCTCACCTTCCACCCTACAAACCTCCGCATAAACCAAATCACCCGCCGACATTTCCGCCACCTCCAAAAAGACCCCACCACCAGGGATATATTTCCCTCCCCACCCCTTTCCGCCTTCCGCAAAGACCGTTCCCTCCGTCACTACCTGG